>NC_142932.1:19719125-19736625 GCF_046866305.1 Octopus bimaculoides | reverse complement strand
CAGTCATGACTGGGTTCTCCTGCTTGTGTGGCATGGTACAGAGTCCTGTTGCCAAACATAGAGTCTTCCAGCAGCCACCCTCTTGACCTAGGGAAATACTACCTCCTCCAGGCACTTGATGTAGGCCTCCGTGTTGAGTCTGAGGACGTGTGAGAAGATGTTGACTGGGTGTTTGATTTTTATCACTTTTGGTACATGTCCTCAGATTGCACTGTCTTCAGATTGCACTGTCTTCAGATTGACACCCAAACACTCTGAAATGTTCATATTGGAGCTTCTGGTGTGAATGCCAAGCAGTACAACATGTCGTTTCCAAATTTCTGGCAGAGTGAATTGTGTGATGGTGCTCAACTGACCCTACTATATTGTGTAGTCGACAAAATCAAAAACAATGTGCATGTGTGAAATTAAAAAATTATAAAATAGCAACAATTTACCTATCACACCCTGTATATATGATAGGCTTCCACACAGTTTGTATCTGCCATATTCACTCACAATGTATTGGTCAGCCAAGGGTTATAATAGAAGACACTTACCACAGATGTTGTGCACTGGGACTGAACCCAAAACCATGTGGCTGCAAAACTAGTTTCTTAACCACCAGCCATGCCTATTGTATGCATGCATGTATGCACACATACATATACACACACACATATATATACATATGAATACATGTATATTTGATATACATTAATAACTATGTATGCAGTGACATTTCTAGGTGAGCATATGCAGATTGAACCTAAAGCCATTTGGTTGGAAAGCAAACTTCTTACCATGCAGCCATGCATATTCAATATGTTTAGAATATACTAAGGGTTTCTCTTTGACAGCCAGTTTTACATTCTTCCTTTTATGGCCTGGAGAACCATAACAAACAGGAAAGAGAACTGAACTTAGTTTGACACCTACTTGCAAACAAAAGTCCATGCTGGATTGCCCCCTTTAATTAGAGTTAAACAGCAGGTATGCTTTTAGTTTTAAAGTCTATTAATATACACCTGTACCAGCTTAACCAACTGTTGACATACTGGTTGATCATCTCATTTTTTTTATAGTATTCACTACTTTCAATGCTTCAATTCACTTTGTAGGACTGACTGGTCTTGTCTATTACAGCTGAGCACACTACCAAACAGAGCTGTTGAGTGTTTACTAAGGGATCAAGCCAGTCAGGGTCATGCTTGTTGCCTCATAAACAGTGCTACCATAAGGTAGGGCACACAGGGCAGTTGCTTGGGGGCCCAATTCTGATCTATGTATATTGTGGCTTGCTTTTGATAAATATATACTAAAGGGCCCAGTGCACTGATTTGCTCAAGGGCTTACATTGTTGTTGAGATGACCTTGCTCATAGATCTTCAGCAATAAAACATACCAGACTCCTACATTTGCTTCTCTACATTAACGTAAAATATACATTATGATAACTTCCTTCTCATCATCATCAACATTTAACATTTGGTTTCCAAGCTGGCATGAATTAGACAGTGTGACAGGAACTGGTAAGACCAGGGGTTGCACCCGGTTCCATAATCTGTTTTAGCCTGGTTTCTACAGCTAGATGCCATTTGTAACAACAATCACTTTTCAGATAAAAATAATATTTTTGTCTCTGATATTTAACAATGTTGACAGCTATAGAGGTATCACCATCATCCTCATGTAGCATCCATCTTCCATGTTGTCATGGTTTGGATGGACTCACAGGATCCAATGAATTGTAGAACTGCATGAAGCTTTAATGTCTGCTTTGGCATGGTTTCAATGGCTGAATACACTTTCTAATACCTATCACTTCTGGGTGCCTTTTATTTGGCATTGGTACTAGTGAGGTTACTAAGTAATTAGAAAAATAAAGTGTCCTCCTTGACTGAGCAGGGATAGTTGGTTCTCAATTAGGTTTTTAATCCTGGATTTTTCAAGGATTTGAAAATTTAATAAAAAAAAAAAACACAAGAAAAAAATTCAGTGAAAATCTTCAGTAGATGACCATTTTAATGAATTTTTTGTTTTGTTTTTCATTATTAATGATTTAGATCATATAGATACAGGCATGGCTATGTGGTTAAGAAGTTTACCTCACAACCATATGGTTTCAAGTTCAGTCCTACAGTGTGACACCTTGGGCAGGTGCCTTCTGCAATCAAACTGGAGCCAACCAATGCCTTGTGAATGAATTTAATAAATAGAAACTGTGCAGAAGCCTGTTGTATTGCATTTGTCCCCACACTGCTTGAAAATAGATGTTGATTTGTTTACATCCCTGTGACTTAATTTGGTAAAAGAAACTGATAGAATAAGTACAAGACTTAAAAAAAAAAAAAAAGACTGAAACTGATTTGTTCAATTAAACATTTCAAGGCAGTGCTCCAGTATGACCATAGTCCCATGACTGAAACAAATAAAAGAAAGAAAGAATACATATAATCAATGTTATAGTAAATTGTGTTGCCACAGTATAGAAACAGGTCACGTTTTGTCATTTAATAAGCAATTAAAACTATTCTTCATTTAATTACTTTAATCGTTTATAGTGTGGAGGTGTGTGGCCTAGTTGTTAGGGTGTTGGACTCGTTTTAGTTCCTGAACCAAGTAACACGTGTTCATGAGCAAAACACTTCGTTTCATGTTGCTCCACAATCCACTCAGCTGGCAACAATGAGTAATCCTGCGATGGACTGGTGTCCCATCCAGTGGGGAAATAAGAAATTAAAACTATTATTCATTTAATTATTTTAATCGTTTATAGTGTGGAGGTGTGTGGCCTAGTTGTTAGGGTGATGAACTCATGCACCAAACTTACTGGCCTTGTGTCAAAATTTGAAACCAATATTAGGAACATTGGGTGCAGTGAGCTGGTGGAGTCATTAGCATACCAGATAAAATGCTTCACAGCATTTCTTCTGATTTTAGGATCTGAGTTCAAATGCTGCTGAGGTCAACTTTGCCTTTCAACCTTTTGGATTTGATGAAATAAGTACCAGTTGAATATTGGGGTTGATGTCATCGTTTAAGCCCCATCCTTGAAATTGTTGGCCTTGTACTAAAAATTTGAAACCTATATTAGGAATTTCGAGAGCAATTACCTCTTAATTTTAGGGACACCGATTTATAATATCTTCACATCTAATATGCTGATTTCAAATTTTAGCACAAGGCCAGCAATTTCAGGTGAGGGGTAAGTTGATTAAATCAACTCCAGTACTCAACTGATACTTATTTTATTGAGCCCAAAGGAATGAAAGACAAAGTCAACCCTGACAGCATTTGAACCCAGAGTGTAGACAGATGAAATACCATGAAGAATTTTGTCTGGTGCACTAATGATTCTGTAACATTAATTACACATTTGTTCAAAAACTGAGAGGAGGCTAATTAGGTGGTGAGTAGTTATAGTAGTACTGCTCAAAGTCACATGGCAAGGTAGTGTTACTAAGTTGCTTCAGATCACAAATCACTTCTATGTACTTGAAAGGGATGAGTATCCTATGTACATAAGCATTTATTTATATGTAACCTTACACTATCTCCACAAACTCATGAAATCAGCTTTCAATAAAGACTAGTCACCACAAACAACTCAAAGGCACAGATCACTGCCCACACACACACACATATATTAAAGAAACACCTGTCACTACATCCACCTGGTCAAGAAGACTGTTTAGCAGCCTGGTTCAATTACACGGTGTGATATCTTAGGCAAGAGCTTTTATATTGACTCAACTTGACTTGAGGTTTGTGAATGAATTTGGAAGATAGAAAGTGTACTTGTAATTCAAAATGCTCAGCCTTGTCATAGTGTTGCATTGACTGAAGATTCATGACATGTAGACTCTCCAAAACTGGTGAGATTAATGCCATTATTTTTCCATTTAAACTACTGCAGATCCACACCAGCAAAAAGGCTATCAGCACGGAGGAGATCATTGAACCCCAAGGGCATGTTGTCTCTTCCTTCTCTTTTCTTACTTTCACTAAGTCTTTCCTCAGAGCTGGCTGGTCTCATACCTCCACCACTCTTCACTCTGTGCTAACAATTCTGCCAGCTCGCCACCTTAGAAATAATAATAATAATAATAAAATTAGGTGCTGGCATGGTTGTGTGCTCAAGAAATTTGTTTTGCGACCACCCAATTTTGGATTTAGTTGTACTGTGTGGCACCTTAGGCAAGGGTCTTCTACTATAACCCAGGGCCAACCAAAGCCTTGTGAGTAGATTTGGTGGACAGAAACTGGAAGATTCTTGTCATGTATGTATGTATGTATGTATGTATGTATGTATGTATGTATGTATGTATGTATGTATGTATGTATGTATGTATGTATGTATGTATGTATGTATGTATGTATGTATGTATGTATGTATGTATGTATGTATGTATGTATGTATGTATGTATGTATGTATGTGTTTGTGTATGTATCCCCAACACTGTTTGTCAACTGGTATTGGTTTGCTTAAATGCACACAACTTAGTAGCCCAGCAAAAGAGACCAATAGAATAAATACCAAACTTAAAAATAAGTACTGGTGGTGGTAGTGGTGGGTGGGCGATTTGTTTGACTAAACACTTCATGGCAGTGCCCCATGATAGCCGCAATCCAGTGCATGAAATAATAAAAAAGCAAAAACAAAAGCCCTTTTGGCTTTATTGATTGAAGAATTTCAGACAAGCAATAAATAAATAATTCTACTATAGGCATAAGGCTGCAAATTTTGGGGGGCAGAGTGATTAGTTGATTTCATTGAGCTCCAGTACTAGAATGGTACTTATTTTATTGACTTCAAAAGGATGAAAGGTGAAAATTAAAAAAAAAAAAAAAAATAGCACTCAGAGAGTGCAAGCCTCCACAAAGGCAACACCAACATCCTTTCAATGATTAGCCAGAGATGATTTTTTAAATGAGAATATCTGAAATAAACTCAACTGCTCTCACAAACGAGAATACTAAAAGTGAACTCGACCGCTTTCAAAAATTAAGTAAAAAAACAGGGAAAATAACCCAGAATCCTTGTCTGGCACCAAATTGATCCCAAACTCTAATCAGTTTGTGCCAGTCATGAGGCCAAACATTCTTGAAAGTTTCATCTGAATCCATCCAGTGGTTCTTGAGATATCTTGTCCACGGGCAAACAAATAAACATGACTGAAAACAATATCTCTGCCTTCATAAAGCAGAGGTAAAAAAAAAAAAAATCAACCGTGGCAGCATTTGAACTCAGAACATATCGCTTAAAGAAATGTCACTTAGCATTTTGTCTGGTGCAGTAATGATTCTGCTAGCTTTCTGCCTTAAATAAACAAATAAATAATATATAAAAAAATAAATTAATAAAAAGTAAACACATAAATAAAATGTACAAATAAATAAATTTGAAGTGAAACTTCAAGCCTGTGTTGGGAGTGCACAGTGCCTGAACATTACACAAACATAGACTGACAGGAAGCAGTCACAGATGTTTAATGCTATCACATTCCTCAATATTTCCCACCTCATCCTAAACTCAAAGGAAGGAAGATGTGTCTGAGGCAGATAAGTAAAATATTCATTAATTTATATCATCAAATAGTGTCACAGTTCTAAATAGTATGACATTAGCAGTGATTCAATGGTGAGGAGGAATAGGCAGGAAGACATTTCCACAAACATCTATGTTGGCTCAGCAGAAAAAATGTAGAACATGTTTACAAGAAAGTTTACATTAATAATTCCTGAGTAGCACTTTGTGTTGCAAAGTGATTTGATCTCAGATTGTCTCTTTTACTCTCTCACTTGTTTCAGTTATTAGACTGTGGTCATGCTGGAGCACTATCCTGTCAGGTCAGTTGCACAAATCAGCTCCAGTACTTATTTTTAAATCTGCTACTCGTTTTCTCAGTGTCCTTTGTGCTAAATTAGAGGGATTAACACCAGCTGTCAAGTGGTGGTATTGTTACAAACACACATATATACACATACAACAGACTTCTTTCGGTTTGAAACTACTAAATTTACTCACAAGATTTTGGTTGACCTGGTACTATTGTAGAAGACACTTGCTCAAGGTGTCATGCAATGGGATTGAACACAAAACCACATGGTTGGGAAGCAAACTTCTTCACTGCACAGCCATACCTTTCATCATGATAGAATCAGGAGTTACTTAAATTGTGTGCACCTTGATATGGTCATGAATCTGACATTGGAAGACATGAATTTTGCCTCTTTTTTCTAGAATTCACAAAACAGTTACTATGAAAATGTGTCCAACCATGGTGATATCAATGTTTGAAGGACTAGTGAAAATATTACCTTGCTTGGAAACCAGTGAAGGTTAGTGACAGAAAGAACATCCAGCCATAAAAAAGTTTCATCTGACCCATGCAAGCATGGAAAAATAGACATTAAAACAATGACAACGTTGATGCAACATTGTTGGATGTTAAATGACTGTCCTGAATTATATCATTACTTGTTACCATGGAAAATAAGCAAGTCAGTATATATATATATATATATATATATATATATATATATATATATATATAAGTACATACAGGGTGTGGTGAATAAACTGTCATCTAAATTATGCAAAAATGAAAATAATACTGACAACTCATTTTAACAGATATATTTACCAAAATTACATAAAAATATCTTGAAATACTAAAGAGTAAATTTATTCATTAAAATCGCCATGGGCTTTGGAATCTCCTGCAACTCTTCTGGACGGTCAGCTTGTTTAAGTTGGTGAATGCTGCCATAATCCTTACCTTAAGTTCATCTTTGATGCTACAAGGAGTTTTGTTGGTTCCTTGCTCAACTGTGCCCCACATATAATAATCAAGGGGGTTGCAGTCTGGGGGAGTTAGGTAGCCAGATGTTAGGGATGATGTGGTTGCAGAAATTGTCTGACAGTTATGACTGGGTTCTCCTGCTTGTGTAGCATGGTGCAGAGTCCTTTTGCCAGACAGGGTCTTCCAGCAGCCACCCTCTTGACCCAGAGTAGCACTACCTCTTCCAGGCACTTGACATAGGTTTCTGTGTTGAGTCTGAGGCCATGTGGGAAGATGAATGAAGGCATAACATCACCATCACTAGCGATCACTCCAAACACCATGATGTTGACCGATTGTTTGATTTTTTATCATGCTCAGTACATGCCCTCAAATTGATGCCCAAACACTGACATGTTAGTATTGGAACTTCTGGTGTGAATGCCAAGCAGTACAGCATGCCGTTTTGAAATTTCTGGCAAAGTGAATTGCATGATGGTGCTGTTTTGCTCACAGACAGTGCCCAAATAGTGAGGGGATTATCAATTTGGGCAAAATACTTCGTAAGCTCTCTGTTGGCACATCATGCTAATAATATTATTTAGATTAGTGAAGAACTCCAGGTATTCTCATGGCAGGGTGCAAGGTTATGGTTCATCACAATTCTATATTGTAAATCTGTGGATGGGCTCCAGACAAACTGGTTTTTACTCAGTGTTATATTTAAAAAAACAAGTTAAAAATAATGGTCATTACATATTTTCCTTTATTGGAGCGAATTTGGCTTACAGTTGTTTCCACTAGTCATTACAGGTACATTATTTTTTAGGTCATTCAATTTTTTTCCCTCGAGTAAACCTATCAGTAATGTACCTATAATGACTACCGGAAACAGTTGTAAGCCAATTTTGCTTCAATAAAGAAAAAATATGTAATGACCATTATTTTAAACTTGTTATATATATATATATATATATATATATATATATATATATATAAACGCCTAGTTTAGAATAGAGGTAGCTGATGAAGGAAAAGTTCCATAAGTGGCTCATCTGTTTTCCTATGTGTTCATTCTGTTGTCTGTAAAAAAAGTCCATTTTTTTTGTGCTTTGCTTATGTTCCCGTTCCTTTTTTGACGTCCTGTACCCGGATATGCATCTATATATACATGTAAATGTAGGTACGTACATACATGTGTGTATACATGCATATGGTCATATATCATTTGTATTATATATATATATATATATATATATATATATATATATATATGTATACATACACAGAAACACACAATGGGTTTCCACACAGTTTCTGTCTTCCAAAGTCACTAATGAAGCATTGGTCAGTGTCATGGCTATGCTAGAAGATGCTTGCCCAAGGTATTGCAGAGTGGGACTGAACCCAAAACTACGTGGTTGGGAAACAAACTTAACACACAACCATGCCTATACTTCCTTTCTTTTTTTAGTGTACAAACAATGCAAACTCACTCTGTATCTACTATAATGGTCTGTTTTTTCAAACTGACTAATCCCAAACTTCTAGCACTCAAATCCACCTATCTTTCCCAAACCCCAAATCCCCCCCCCCTTTCAACATCTCACCACCCTCGTATCTAATCCCCTATTCCCACATTAATCACCATATACAATCTTTTAAAACCCCAGAACATCGTCCAGCTCATGTTTCTTGTGAAGGAACATTAACCACATCAATCACACACTGGTCTTGGAGGGCTTGCAAAGTTCATGAGCTCTATCCCAGCCTCCAGATTCAGTAAATAAAAATGAATTCAATAAAAATTGTGTGGTAAAGAAGTTCGTTTTGGTTTCAGATTCAGACCCACTGTGCGATACGATGGAATACCACGGGCAAGTGTCTTCCATTATAGTTTCGGGCCGACCAGTGCTGAGTAAGTGAATTTGGTAGGCGGAAGTTGTGTGGATGCAAATTGTGTGTGTGTCCCACCACAACTGCTTGACAACCAGTGTTGGTTTGCTTACATCCACGTAAATTAGCGTTTCAACAAAAGAAACTGATAGAATAAGTAATAAATGCGCCCTTTTAAAGCCTAGACAAGCTCATGGGCTCGGTTTCCCGGTTTCAATGGCGTATGTGTTCCCCAGCTGGACGGGACGCCAGTCCATCGCAGCGTTACTCATTTTTGCCAGCTGAGTGGACTGGAAAAACGTGAAATGAAGTGTTTTGCTCAAGAACACAACGCGTCGCCCGGTCCAGGAATCGAAACCACAATCTTACGATCATAGTGCTGACACCCTAACCACTAGGCCACACGCTTCCACGATAGAATAAGTACCAGATTTAAAAAATAAGTACCAAGATTGATTTGTTTGACGAAAGTCGTCAATGATTGAAACTAAACAAATTGAAGTTATTTCCCTTCGCGTATTGGGGATTTAAAATACCCCTAGAGGAAGTTTACATTTACTAATTACTCAGATAATCTCAATGTATCAAAATATTTCAACTCGCTACATTTACAGATGTAAGACTCTACTGAACATTTGATATGCGGAAGGCTCCCCTGAGATATCCCATCTCACTCACACCTACACAGTCATACTGATAACACGAATTCGCTGCAACATTTCAGTAAAGGCAAAAGGCAAGGCAAGTCGGCTGTAGGCAGATAGTAACGAAGAACCAGGTGAACGCTTGATTACTCTGTCTGTATCATCCCCACCCATTCTCTATGATAATAACACATCTAGTCTGGCTGTCTAGACGAAGTGCTCCGCAACCCTTTTTCACTTGCGGTACACTTCTATTCGTTTCAAAATTCTGCGGCACACCTGAACTAAAAAATATAACTAAAAGTATAGGGGAAAAAATTATATTCAGGTTACATTGCAGCACACCTAGCACCGTCTCGTGGCACGGTGTGCCATGGTATATCAGTTGCGGAGTACTGGTCTAGACCAAGGGTTTTCAAACTTTTTGACTTGCGGACCCCTTTATATTTCAGACTTTACCTTAGGGACCCCCTTATAAACGCTTATGAAATTTATGCATAGATATTTGCTTAAAATAACATTTTTACTACAGTTCTATATTTAAGAGATGAGGAATTATTTACATTATTTACATTTGACGGATATTTCTCCTCATCTTGTTTGTTGTTAACACAACGTTTCGGCTGATATACCCTCCAGCCTTCGTCAGGTGTCTTGGGGAAATTTCGAACCTGGGTTCTCATTCCTAACGATGTTACTATTATTATTATATTATTATTATTACTATTATTAATCAGGTCGCTGCCGTGAATCGAACGGGCATATGGCGTAGTGGTTAAGAGCGCGGGCTACTAACCCCAAGGTTCCGAGTTCGATTCACGGCAGCGACCTGGTTAATAATAGTAATAATAATAATATAATAATAATAGTAACATCGTTAGGAATGAGAACCCAGGTTCGAAATTTCCCCAAGACACCTGACGAAGGCTGGAGGGTATATCAGCCGAAACGTTGTGTTAACAACAAACAAGATGAGGAGAAATATCCGTCAAATGTAAATAATGTAAATATATTTTTACATTTATTTATTTAACAGTATTTAACAAATAGGTTTATTGTCAATTAAAAGATTTCGATTAAAAAACATATATAAAATCAAATTGCCCATAAAAGTATTTGCTGTCCACGGACCCCCTGTGGTCCGCGGACCACAGTTCGAAAACCCCTGGTTTAGACTGAGAGGAAACGTACAAAACAAATGTGTTCAAACTACGACTATTGCCTTGAGAGAAATACTGTAGGCCAGGTTAGATTATCTAAGGTGTTCTTTATAAATGACGGTAGGCTGTGACTTGAGGGAGATTTGGTTGTTGTTTCTAACAGGTCGAGCGATTGCATAAAGACTTTGTCGTTGGTTCGTCAGAGATTTTTAGCCAGCACAGCGACAAAGCTGCACGCGCGCACGCATATACACGTAGCCGCGTGCAGACACGCCTTTTCAAAACACGCAGACGTACTCGTGCATACACCAGTTATATACATGCATAAACATCCTTGCATATTCATGCAGATACACTCTCATATAACCACACAGACATACTCACGTTTACACACGCGTATATACACAACAGTTTTATATAAACACAGTCAAACTCACAGATACACACACACACCCGCGCATACGCAAGCAGACACGCTCATTTGTAAACCTACGTATACACAAGCAAACGTTTTCTTTGTATCGAAATTTAAAGACTAAAAATAAATATGCAAATAAAGAACGTTGTTACCCTACAAAATTAAATAGAAACACACATACAAAAAAAAAAAAACAAGAAAAAACAAAATCTCGAAGACACTATAAACACTTCGAGCACACATATCCGAGAGAAAATGGGGTATTATATATAGAAAGAGGTGTACAGTAAATAAATATAGAGGTACAGGTTACTAGAAGAGAATGGAGTGAAGAAATTAATGGAAACAAAATAAAGCAAAATAATAAAATGAAATCAGGCTGCGGTGGTAAAATATAAAATAAACGCAAGGAGTAAATCTTGGTTAATTGCCAATTATGCCGTAAATGAATTTGGTTAATCTCATGTTAATGTGCAGCTTCCTAGAAAAAAAACAAAAATGTTTGGTAATTTTGCAACTGACTTTGCGCCATTCTAAACAACGAGCGAACCTCTATGTGGTCGCCCGCTTTGCTAGAAATAACAAAACGTGCCTTAACTCATACCCTACAGTTTTAAAAAACATGAAGGAAGAACTCATAAGGTACCGTACTTGATGGCGATATATAAAGACGAGATGGTCTTTAATTATGGATTTTGAACGGGGTTGGTCTGAGGCCAGGAAAAACATCAATGTTTAAGGAAATATAGGATTTCATTATTTAAAAATATGAACGAAATATTCTGATTTTGATACAGGTCTGTAATTTGGCAGAATTAATATTTCATAAATTGAACATCCTGAAGCTACCTAATATCCTGAAATATGTCTAATAATAAAAATGCTTTCCTTGTTAACCACAACGAGTTGATAAAAGCGTTGCAGACACTTGCGAAAATAAAAATAATAATTATTATCCTTTCAAATCTGGGCGCAGGGCCAACGATTTTGAAGGGTTGGGTTTAGTCGATGCCATACACCCTATTATAATTATTATGTATCAAAAATAAGAAAATAAAAAGGGTAACAGTTAGGGCTAATGTCCAGTTTAGAATGAAAAAAAAAGACTGATATAAAACCAGTGATAATTCACGGCCGTAAAAATACAGTTAATAAAATTCTTAAAATAAGATAAATTGACGTTTAGAGCAAGGTCCTGGGAAAAGATAAGTTGTGATATTTAGAGAACGGTGTTTCAGTTTATGTTAGCGTTGACCACGACAGAGCTACTAAAATAATCTATTAAAAAAAAAAATCCCAAATCTAGTCTATTTTGTTTCTTCTTTTTATAAACATAAAACAAGAGAAAAATGTTGCACTTACAAAGAGAGTTCAGTCGGCAGACTTGAGTGAGATTCTAGCAGCTAGCTACACTGTCAGAGAAATAATGACAAGAACTAATAACGTTGTACTGACACCAATACCATCCCCTCACAGTTTGCTCTCTCTCTCTCTCTCTCTCTCTGCCCCTCTTCTCTCTCTCTCCCTCTCTCTCCTACCCTTCGTTTCGTTGCATTAACAGACAAGTTAGCTGCAATGTATTGGATCCGTCACAGTCCAACTCTGATTTCTTCGCTCTATGCTCACTGTGTTCGTGCTGATAAGCTGTTTTTACCATTTCTAGACTTGGAAATGAAAAACCGCCGAAAAGTCGGATAGTTAATTACTACCACCACCACCGGCGGCGCCGTCGTCGCCACCGGCGCCGTCGTCGTCGCCGCCATCACCACCACCACTGCCATTACCCCACCCCCACCTTTTTTTCAAGTATCTATGTCAGATTCTTTAACACAATCATGAACATCACACACCCTTGCTTTTATTTTTATTTTTAATAGTTTGTACAGGACAGATTTATTTTAATGGTCCCGTTAAAATAGGGGTAGGGGTAAGGGTAGGGCAAAATTAAAAAAAGACCGGGGCAAAATGAGTAATTTCTGATTTCTTATTAGATTCTCCTTACTTGTTTGAAATCATCACATTGCAGGTACTGCATCATGATTTTGTGCTGCTGCATCATCTTTAGAAGAAGTAAAAATTGGTCAGCATAGATGCTGAAGATGTGGGCACTTTTCGTTTCAAGAAATATTTCCTCAACTTTGACTCGATTGTAATTGAGGCTGCTAATAAAATCTTGAGATAATTTTTGGTGTTTAACAATCGATACTCTTTTCTCTGTTGGATTCCAAGTGAATTTTTTCCCTACACTCATGTCTAATTTGATAATTTTCAATTTTCAGAAAATGGGGTCAAATTTTCTAAATTTTCTAAAATGGGGTAAAATGAGTAATGACTAATTTCAGTTATTTTTTCTCTTCAGCTGTATGGTGTGCAAATATATCACGAAGAGAGAGAGACACTCCAGCAGATCGTGAACAAGCTGTAGGGAATATTTTATGTTGAGTTTTTTTTTTTTATATATTTAGTTGAGTCTCGTTAATTTCATATATGTTATTTTTTTCTGATCCTCTTTCATTTGATTTAGGCATAGGAGCGGCTGTGTGGTAAGTAGCTTGCTTACCAACCACATAGCTCCGGGTTCAGTTCCACTGCGTGGCACCTTGGGCATGTGTCTTCTACTATAGCCTCAGGCCGACCAAAGCCTTGTGAGTGGATTTGGTAGATGGAAACTGAAAGATGTGTGTGTGTGTATATGTTTGTTAATCTCTCACAAAATCGTAAACTTTTACAAATGAACATGGCTTTTAGAAACCTATAACTTCACAGTTGGCCTCTTTTAAATAAGTCCTATTACCATTGTTATAATAGATTTCTTTAAATAAATGCTCTTGTTGACCAGAACGAAAGAGACTGTTTTGTTGGGGAAAATATAAAATTTACATAGATACTGCAGTGGTATAGGAGGGGGTGAAGCGTTTATTCTCTAACATTAACAAAAGAAGTATTAGCCAAGCATGGATTTGTATGGTAGAGAAAGGGTTGGTGAGTTGATTATTGAGTTATGAGATGAATAGATTTATGTATATATTCGAGTGATACTTATGGCACAAAGGTGCTCATTCAATTGTGTCTTAATTGATTTATGATTAAAGGTCTATGGAAAATTGATTTAACATACATAAATACATAAATACATACATACATACATACATACATACATAAATACATACATACATTCATACATACATACATACATACATACATACGTACGTACATACATACATACATACATACATACATACATACATACATACGTACGTACATACATACATACATACATACATACAAACATACATACATACAAACATACATACATACATACGTACGTACATACATACATACATACGTACATACGTACATACATACATACATACATACATACATAAATACATACATACATACATTCATACATACACATACATACATACATACATACAAACATACAAACATACATACATACATACGTACATACATACATACATACATACAAACATACATACATACATACATACGTACATACATACATACATACAAACATACGTACATACATACATACATACGTACATACATACATACATACAATGGGTTTCCACAGCAATATGTCAACCAAATTCACTTACAAGGCATTTTGGGATTAGGGCTATTGTAAGAGACACTTGCCATAGTGAACTTCTTAACCACACAGCCATGATTTCTTTGAAATGTGTTGATGATTTTTCAGTTTTGTGATATCTCTTCTCTAGGTGTCTACTGCTAATTTACTGTTTCCTATTTGAATCAAAACCTCTGCAAACTGACCCTCCTCTAACTGTATATCCCTATGCCTTGTGAGTGAATTTGGTGGAAACCCATTGTGTGTGTGTGTGTGTGTGTGTGTGTGTGTGTGTGTGTGTGTGTGTGTGTGCGTGTGTGCGTGCCTTTGTGCTTGTGTTTGTCCCCCAACTCATGTTGGCTTGTGAGACTGATAGAGTTAGTACCAGACTTAAAAAAATAAGCACTAGGATCAATCTGTTTGGTATTTCCTTCAAAGCAATACCCCACTATGGCTGTAGTCTAATGACTGAAATTGATAAAAGGTAAAAAGGTATAATTATTATGAGAATGGAGTATTTCTTGAAGGCTGAAGACAACTTCTTCTTATACTGCTGGAATATTTCTGTGGTACTGCTGTACCTACTGCAATTGCTCATCACCCATGAAATAAATCTAAAGAAACTTTAGGTATTCATTAGATAAGAGCAAAACAGAATCAGTAAAATGGTAAAACTGTCTGAACCCTAAAAGGTGGCACTCATCCTTGTGGTAATTTGAAAGCAGGTGATGTAACTTTACATGTTTGCCCAGAAATACTGGAAGCCTCTAGTGAGGCTATGTAAGTTGACTTCTGTAGTTAAGGAGGTTCAGTGAGTTGTGGGGAAAGCCCTTTGTCACTAGTACAACACAGCCCAGGAGATTTACCATCTCATTTTTTTACTCTGCAGTGTTTATAGATGCACACATGCCACCTCTCAGAATTGTAGAATCCACTTCATAGTTGATGGATGTGTCACGATGAAAGGCAGCAAGTCTCTTGTTCTGCCACATACTTGTTGTCATTGCTATGCAGCAAGTTGTGCTTGCATTTAAGTTGGAGTTTCTGATGCCCAGCCTACTGAATGCCTGACTAAAACTGCAGCTTCTTTAGAAGTCTCCTTTTCCATAAGAGTTTCTACTGCACTCAGTTTTGCCTGTCTGGTTCTCTGCTCTATTATTCAAGCTATTCTCCCTGTTAACAACTCTCTTTTTCTCTCTTATCATTTTTTTCCTGCATCTACATTTACACTTGCAGAACATTGCCTCAGAAGTCTCATTTACAAACAATTATTGTCTGTAAAAAGCAGTAAAAGAAAAAAATTACCAAATACAAAATCTCTGAAGAAATTTGATTAAATTATTAACACATGCTGCTGTTTTCCTCCGCATCTGTTTCCAAGTTACATGAAATATAATAGAAAATTATGCCTTGTCTGGTTCACTGGGTGGCAAGTTGAACTTCTCTCTCTCTCTCTTAAAGATTTTTAAAATCTCTCTGTTCATTCTTTTTCTTGCTTGTGCATATGCACTTATAGAATATTGTTTCTTAGATCCTATTTATAAAGAATTTATTGTTTGTAAAGAAAAAAAAAAATATAATTTTAGACTTGTTTATAAATTTAGTTAAATGTGAATTTGGTACAGACAATAACTTCTTTATACAAACAATAACTTCTTTATACAAACAATAACTTTTTTTCTGCAGATAGTAACTTTGTTTTTATAGACAATAACTTCTTTATAAAGGGCAAAGTCGACCTCAGCAGAATTTGAACTCAGAACGTAGTGACAGGCAAAATATTGCTAAACATTTCGCCTGGCATGCTAACAATTCTGCCAGCTCACCATCTTACTACTACTACTACTACTACTACTACTACTACTACTACTACTGCTACTGCTGCTGCTGCTGTAACTACTACTACTACTATTATATATATATATTATTAATATTTTGAACTAATAGATATAAGTCAATTAGAAGATGGAAAATAAGATTGTACAGAATAAAGTTTAATACCAATCCATCTTCTCGTTACTTAATGTGTGTGTGTGTGTGTGTGCAAAACAGACTGATAAAATAAGCACCAGGTTTTTAAAAAGAACAAGCAATAGGGTCAATTTGCTTAATTAAACTCTTCAAGGATGTGTTTTACTTTTTGAAACAATCAAAAAGTAAAAAAGATGAAAGATATGTCAGCGGCACATTATGGCTGAGATAGTTGTTTAACGTGGAGGCGCAATGGCCCAGTGGTTAGGGCAGCGGACTCGCGGTCATAGGATCGCGGTTTCGATTCCCAGACCGGGCGTTGTGAGTGTTTATTGAGCGAAAACACCTAAAGGTCCACGAGGCTCCGGCAGGGGATGGTGGCGAACCCTGCTGTACTCTTTCACCACAACTTTCTCTCACTCTTTCTTCCTGTTTCTGTTGTGCTTGTAATTCAAAGGGCCAGCCTTATCACACTCTGTGTCACGCTGAATATCCCCGAGAACTACGTTAAGGGTACACGTGTCTGTGGAGTGCTCAGCCACTTGCACGTTAATTTCACGAGCAGGCTGTTCCGTTGATCGGATCAACTGGAACCCTCGACATCGTAAGCGACGAAGTGCCAACAACAACAACAGTTGTTTAGCAAAATTTCTGTTGCTTCAAGTTCTGAAAGGATGCAGAGACTGGTCTGAGACAGCTTAGAATCTCCTCATGTAACATACAACTGTAGGAAAATGCTGCTGTCTCAGTATCTGAATTAGAAGCAGGGTAAGGTGGAGTGGTTAGTTATTTCTGTTGTACTGATAAAGTCTAGAGAAAACGGAGGTGGTCCTACAATGAGCAACTGGTACATGGCCTGATGTTTCTGAACTTTATCTGTCAAGCCTATTCCTTCATAAGCTTTAATAGCACTTGAGATAATGGCCAGAAGAGCTTCATGAGAGTGTGAGCTACTAGAGAACAATCTCACCAGCATACTGTGGGTATTTCAATGATCTCAGTTTTGATTTGGGTTTGGTGGCAGCTGGCAGCCTTTTGATGTTGAAAAGAT
>NC_142932.1:19669125-19714125 GCF_046866305.1 Octopus bimaculoides | reverse complement strand
GGTACACACACAACAAATTCATGACCCCTCAATTAGAAACACGACCTGTAATGAACATTTTGAAAAATGTGGAAAAAGAAAATTCAAAATATTCCCTTTCTTCAAACTGTGGACAGAAAATGAAGATTTTTGCAAGGCCAAGGAAAAATATTTTATTGAAAAATATCAGCCAAAACTGAACAAAAATAATACTACAACCACCAGAATTACCATCTCAACAATCCACAGAAAGACACCAACCAAACTGCCTCAATAAGGAAAAGTATATATGAACCGAATTGAATTGAACTAGTTTCAGCTCACAGACTGTGACCATGCTGGGGCACCACCATTTGATTTTACAACATACACACTTTTTACTTTACTCTTCACAAAGGTCATCTTTTGACATGAACTCAACAACATTTTTGACCACTTCTAAAAATATTTCATTTCTTTATTCCTGACAGACTATTCTCTTCTCATTACCATTTTCAACTGCTTTTTGTGTTCTTACCTTCCACCTTTTTCTTTTCTTTCTTCTTTTTCCACACATGTTGTTGTATTCACTTTTTGTATTCTTTTAATACTTTTTATATAATTTTTTTTTTATATTAGTTTTTATATTCTTTATTTTTTTTTCTATCTTTTATTTTCTATTTTTATTTTTTATTTGTATACTTGTAAGAAAAAATCTTTTGCTATATAAACAACCTTCTAAACTACAGAATTTCAATTTGAAAACAGCTATCGAAAAGCTCGAAACTCATTAGAGGTAACTGTAAACATTATCATTAAAATAAAAATTATCCCCCCAAAAGCCATCTCTATTCATTTTTTTCATGTAAAAAACACCATTTTGAGAGTGGCTGTTGCCAGTACCGCCTGACTGGCCCTCGTGCTGGTGGCACGTAAAAGCACCCACTACACTCTCGGAGTGGTTGCTGTTAAGAAGGGCATCCAGCTGTAGAAACTCTACCAGATCAGATTGGAGCCTAGTGCAGCCTTCTGGTTCGCCAGTCCTCAGTCAAATCGTCCAACCCATGCTAGCATGGAAGGCGGACGTTAAACGATGATGATGATGATGATGATATATATATATATGTATATATATATATATAGGGAAAATTCACGAAAAAACAACAGCCGAAGACAGGTGGTGTAGATAACAAATGGATGTATTAGTATAACACTCGAGAATAGAGAAAGTCTTTAATGTTTCAAGCCTACATTCTTCAACAGAAAGGAACACAGAAAGAAACAAGGAGAGAAACAAGAAGAGAGGTGCTAATACTGCTGAATGTGTGTGTGTATATATATATATATATATATATATATATATATATATATATATATATATATATATATATATATATATATTCAGCAGTTTTAGCACCTAGCAGTATTTAGGCATAAATCTTTAGGTTAGTTAAAATATGTTTGTAACATATTTCAACTTCTAAAGGTAAACTAACTGCTGTTACCAAGGAGAAAAATATTCTCTCTTATAGTCAAAAAGGTGTAAAAACATCATTTCTATTCAGTGCTGCCTCCTGTTGGATTCCCATGCATATTTCTAGCTCTTTAATCATTATCAATGAGAAATACTGAAGAGAGGCAACTCTGGACTGACTAAATTTAAGCCAGCATGAACTAAAACATGGTCAACATTGACCATATCGTGCCAAAAGAACACCTGGTCAGAAGAAATTCAGCAGTATCAGTGCCAAGCAATGTTTAGGCATAATTCTAAAGGCAAATTCACTATGGTTACTGTGGAGAAAACATTTTCCCTTATAGCAGAAACATGTAAAAACATTATAACAAACATATGTACAGCGCATTGAGTAAGTGTCTTCTATAACTCTGGGCCAACCAATATATTGTGACTGAATTTGCTAGATAAAAACTGTGCAGAAGCCTATCATTAATATGCATGCATGTATGTATCATCATCATCATTATCATCATTTGGCGTCCACTCTCCATGCTGGTATGGGTTAGACAGTTTGACTGGAGCTGATGAACCAGAGAGCTGCAGCAGGTTCCAGACTGATTTAGCATGGTTTCTACAGTTGTATGTATGTATGTATGTATGTATGTATGGATTATGCATGCATGCATCCATGTATGTACGTATGTATATCTTTGTGCTTGACCCTCATTAGTGCTTGACCACATTAGTGCTTGACCACAGATGTTGGTTTTGTTTGCATCCCATAATATAGAAGTTTGGCAGAAAAGACCCACAGAATAAGTACCAGACTTAAAACCATAAATACTGGGGTTGATTTGTTCAACCAAACCATTCAAAGCAGTGCCCTAGAGTGGCTGCAGTCCAATGAGTGGAACAAGTAAAAGATATAAAAAAATAAATGATGGTATATGAGGTTAACAGTCAGAAGAATTGTTATCTGTGAAGCTAGTTCATGCAAAAAGAATAACAAATTTGATTAAAACAAAGAGATTGAAGCATGTTAACATATGGAATAAATGAGAGAATCTCCAAGAATGGATTAATGTATTTTATTTATGAAGGTTACGAAAATAATTTGAGGATATTTGATTATTTAGGCAGTACTCACTTTAAAAATTAGGACAAATAAAAACAAAATGTCTTCTATTTTGTTGACGTTTTGCACACAAGTTTATTTGTTCCTCAAATATGTAGATGAAATATTTCTGGAGAGTCAAAGCAAAAGTAATTAAGTTGTGAAGTAACATTGGTTAAGTTCTGGATTATTGGTGTTCACTCTGAACTTTGGTAAAACATTCTTCACGTCATGTGGACAGGCAGATTTGGCAATATATTTTTCTAATAATGCACAGGAAAAAAAAAAAAAAAAAAAAAAAAAAAAAAAAAAATTAGAATAGATGCGAGGAGACATGACAATTTTTAATTGCTTAATAAGATACAATACAATGAATGAAAGGAATTGAAAAATAAATAAAGGATAAAAATATGTATTAAATTTTTTCAACAAATTTCTATTTATTTTTTTTTTGTTTAAAGCTATATATGACTATATACATGTATATGACTATATATATAGATTAGAGCAATATCCAATATCCAGATTGGAGCAATATCGAGAATAACTAGCTGAAATTGCAAGGATAATCTGGATCGCGACTGAAGAAAGAAAACTCCGAATGACCTGTCCGTGTTTTCTTTGTATTGTCTATCTGAATGTTTTGTCCCTTTCTTGTATCACCTAACTGTCTGGATGTTTTGTGTTCTTGTCCCATTCTGTATTATATATATATATATATATATATATATCATCATCATCATCATCGTCGTCGTTTAACGTCCACTTTCCATGCTAGCATGGGTTGGACGATTTGACTGAGGACTGGTGAAACCAGATGGCTACACCAGGCTCCAATCTGATTTGGCAGAGTTTCTACAGTTGGATGCCCTTCCTAACGCCAACCATTCAGAGAGTGTAGTGGGTGCTTTTTACATGCCATGTCCCCACTTACAGTGTGCATCTCCAGTCTGGAACCCCTATCGTGTCCAGAATGTCAATCTGCTAGAAGTCGTACAAGAACATACAATCAGACAAATACCCTCTATCAGTCACTTACCTTATTTTGAACCTCTTACTTCTCTGAGTATTGACACACTAAAAGCTTTGGTGTCTAACAGCTGACTTTGTAAAAGCCCTCAAGATTATATCCACCATCTTTCCAGCAACAATTTTAGAACCCATTCTTAAATTTAATGCTTCTTCCACCACTTGTAGAGATGTTTCTAACATCATAAATCAACACAGTACACACAACTTTCAGAAACAGTTTCTCATGCTCTTTCTTTATTCTTTACTTACTTGTTTCAGTCATTTGACTGTGGCCATACTGGAGCACTGCCTTTTGTCGAATGAATTGACCCCAGGACTTATTCTTTGTAAGCTTAGTACTTATTCTATCGGTCTCTTTTTTGCCAAACCGCTAAGTTACAGGGACGTAAACACAACAGCATCAGTTGTCAAGTGATGCTGGGGGACAAACACAGACACACACACATACATATATATATATATATATATATATATATATATATATATATATATATATATGCATATATATACATATATACGATAGGCTTCTTTCAGTTTCCGTCTACCAAATCCACTCACAAGGCTTTGGTCGGCTCGAGGCTATAGTTGAAGACACTTGCCCAGGGTGCCACGCAGTGGGACTGAACCTGGAACCATGTGGTTCGTAAGTAAGCTACTTACCACACAGCCACTCCTACGCCTATAAGGATTGATACATGGAATAAACTATCCACATCACTAGTTCATTATCAGGACACTGCATCCTTTAAAAACACCATGCTTTCCAAAATTCTTCAACACTACTCCTGACATACTTATGCACCCCTTTCTCCTTAGGATCTTATTTTTTTAATGTTCACTTTTCTATCTTTTTTTGTATTTTATTCTGAGTTCTACACCTGAAGTATATTGCAATCCTTTATTCCTTTATTCTTTTACTTGTTTCAGTCATTTGACTGTGCCCATGCTGGAGCACTGCCTTTAGTTGAACAAATTGACCCCCAGGACTTATTTTTTTGTAAGCCTAGTACTTATTCCATTGCTCTCTTTTGCTGAATCACTAAGTTACGGGGGATGTAAACACACTAACACTGGTTGTCAAGCAATGGTGGGGGGACAACACAAATCCCCGCCGCCGCCGCCGCTACCGTCGCTACCGCCGCCGCTACCGCCGCCGCTACCGCTACCGCCGCCGCTACCGCCGCTACCGCCGCTACCGCCGCTACCGCCGCTACCGCCGCTACCGCCGCTACCGCCGCCGCTACCCCCGCCGCTACCGCCGCCGCTACCGCCGCCGCTACCGCCGCCGCTACCGCCGCTACCGCCGCTACCGCCGCTACCGCCGCTACCGCCGCTACCGCCGCCGCTACCGCCGCTGCCGCCGCCGCTACCGCCGCTGCCGCCGCCGCTACCGCCGCTACCGCCGCCGCTACCGCCGCCACCGCCGCCGCCGCCGCCGCCGCCGCCGCCGCCGCCTCCGCCGCTGCCGCCGCTACCGCCGCCACCGCCACCACCACCGCCGTGGCCACCACCACTGCCACCACCATCACCGATACATTAAATCATAACTTACTCAGAATGCCTCTTGCTCTTGTTATCTTCTTCAGAGTGGTAAAGTGAAGCGAGAGAAAGGTTTCAGAAAATGCCGTCTTCTTTGTCTTGAACACTTTCATCGACAGGAAATTCTTCAGATTAAGGTTGATTTCAGTTCTGTTAGAGATGTCTACTTCTTTACCATGCTTCACCAATCTGTCAGCAGTCACTTCAAACAGAAGACGACGCTTCCTTTTTAAGATCACGCGGTTGATGGTATCCAAGCAGTTGCTCTGTGCACTTCTCCTCACAAATGCATGAACAAATAAATCTGCAATGAAAATATGTGCCATTGAATGAATTTGATGTTAATGATGATACTATCTAATACATATAAAGGTATTACTACATAAAATAATAGTGATTATCTATCTATTTATCTATCAATCTATCTATCTGTCTGTCTTTCTGTCTGTCTATCTATTGGTCCTCTTCTTCACATGTTGTGATTACCCACCCACCCTTGTCCAAACTGCCCTTACCTGTGCCCTTCAAATCAATCACACCACTGCCCTCTCGCCTTCCCCACACCAGTCCCCTAACCGCATCCCCTTTCCCCGCCTTTTCCACCCCTTCACCCTATGCTTTGTCGAAAGACCCCGTGGGACTTTTGTTGTCCCCAGCTAGATCCCTCCACCCTCCCTATTACCCCCAACCCACCGTTTCCCTCCTTCACAACAATTGCAACAACAATAATAATAATATGAACAACAACAGAGACATTGTGACCTTCATGTTTGTATCCAGAAAGTTTGCCACAAACATTTTTGTTGCAGGAACATTCGCTTCAGGATTTTTGGCATAAAATTTACGAATTTTACACTATATTCGCTTAACAAGCACAGAGCAACATTATCTTGTCATCAACTTTTTTTTATAGGATACCAAATGACTTTTTTATAGGATACCAAATGACATAGCACATATCTGTCACTATAATTTCAGGCATTCTAACAACTAAAAATCTTAACTTATCACCCCAAGCCATCCATTCAAGTAAATTATTGTTATGGTTACACCTGTGATCACAATGATGGCTTTATTCCCCAGTCATTTGCCTAGGTTATTAAAATCTACATTCTAGTAATTAATTATGATCTTTTATGAATTAAACAAGTAAGATTCTTAGTTTTTACATTGATTTTGTTAGATATTCCAAAGACAATGTTAATCTTGCATTATTGGTAATTTCTTAAAAGAATGTCAAATAGTTTATACATCTAGTTACAATAATTGAACATATGTACAGACACTAACACAATCCTATAAACACAAGTATCAGTTCCTGTTAAAGACTTCTATTTAGTCTTTTCAATATTATCTAAGATTTTTTTTTATATAGTTTTTCTTTTCAAACCCTATAAAGGAACTTTTTAGTTTATGGTCCTAATATTAAGGAAACAAACCAATTCCCAAATTCTCCAATTATATCAAGTACCACTTAGAGGAAATTTATAACAAATGCATGATCAGTATCAATTACATTATATAATTAATCATCATTTAGAAGTGGTCTTGGCTGACCTAATTCTGTTTGGATTATTATTCTTAAAGATGTGTCTAAAAGTCCCGATCAGATGCTGAAAATAAAGTATGCTACTAAAATATTCCTAAAATGCTACTATATAGCATTTTAATAATATTGATTTCAACTTTTGGCATAAGTTTAACTGGTATTTATTATTTTATTTTATTGATCCCCAAAAGGATGAAAGGCTAAGTCGCAGAATTTGAACTTAGAACATGAAGATGAATGAAATGCCGCTAAGTATTTTGTCTGACATGCTAATGATTCTACCATCTCACTGCTTTAAGTATCTTATTAATATCATTGCTATCATATTAGTAGTAATGTTGTTATATATTATGGTAGTATTATTGTTACTATGTAGCACACAATACTGGTCACCTATGAAAATATAGAGTGGCTGTGTGGTAAGTAGCTTGCTTCTCAACCACATGGTTCCGGGTTCATTCCCACTGCGTGGCACCTTGGGCAAGTGTCTTCTTCTATAGCCTCAGGCCGACCAAAGCCTTGTGAGTGGATTTGGTAGACGGAAACTGAAAGAAGCCCGTCGTATATATGTATATGTATGTGTATGTATGTGTGTGTATATGTTTGTGTGTCTGTGTTTGTCCCCCAAGCATCGCTTGACAACCGATGGTGGTGTGTTTACGTCCCCTGTAACTTAGCAGTTCGGCAAAGGACACCGATAGAATAAGTAATAGGCTTCCAAAGAATAAGTCCTGGGGTCGATTTGCTCGACTAAAAGGCAGTGCTCCAGCATGGCCGCAGTCAAATGACTGAAACAGGTAAAAGAGTAAAAGAGTAAAAGAGTAGTAGTAGTGGTAGTAGTAGTAGTAGTAGTAGTAGTAGTAGTAGTAGTAGTAGTAGTAGTAGTAGTAGCAGCAGCAGCAGCAGCAGCCACAACAACTGGGGTGCTGCAGCAGACTACAAAATAGTAACGAATGACAAAGTCTAGGACTTACTTGCTTGAAAGTTGGCCAACAGTAAAATACTGGTCGATACTTGGCAGGCAACATGGTGTGTGAGACAGAGGTTGTTACTACAAGAGAATGGTTTGATGAAGATACCTGAAAAGAAGACAGAAAATCTGCTGTCAGGTTATTGAGTTTTTATGCAAGGAGTTGGGTATCTCGCTTCTGCTAACATTCAAATCTGAAACACTGATTAAATCTGAAAAATGATTAAGATACTCAATTTGACAAGGCCATGAAGAGCTGAAATCATGTGATCTGGTTGTCCTGGCAGTGGCGATAGTGGTTGATTTATCTTCTAGCAATATAAACAAGAGAGCTTATGTGCACCAAAAGTCCATATGAGAGGTTCTCTCATGTTAACTATTGCAGTATTTTGTGTCCTAACACAGCATCCACTTTTAAGTGGTGATATATATATATATATACATATATATATATATATATATATATATATATATATATATATATATATATATATATGTTAATTCTCTAAATGAAGTATTAACAGTAACTGCACGATAAAGTGTAGTATATTGCCACTTAAGTGTGGCTGACCCCTAGGGGTGGATGTTACTGTTGCTTTTAGCCCCAGGAGGACATCTCCTCCAGCTGGCTTATCGACACACTACTGTGTCCTGTTTGCCACCATGATCTGTAGCACGAACGGATCCGGATTTCAGGGTTATTTCCCTTCGTCGGCATTCGGTAGCCACTGATCCTTGGTGAGAGAGACAAAATCTTGGCAATCTTATATCTACTTTTCCAGTGAAATTCTTCACTGATATCGAAAAGGTGAAAACAAGCACACGTGTCTGTGGAGTGCTCAGCCACTTGCACGTTAATTTCACGAGCCGGCTGTTCCGTTGATTGGATCAACTGGAACTCTCGACGTCATAAGCGACGGAGTGCCAACAACAACATATGTGACAACAACTGTTGAACATGCCTCCATAAAATGGAATTCAGCTTTGGGGAGAGATAGATAGATATAGATAGATAGGTAAATAGATAGATAGATAGATAGATAGATAGATAGAGAGAGAGAGAGAGAGAGAGAGAGAGAGAGAGAGAGAGAGAGAGAGAGAGAGAGAGTGAGAGAGAGAGAGAGAGAGAGAGAGAGAGAGAGAAAGTGGGTGAGAGAAAGAGAAAAAGAGAGAGAGGTAGAAGAGTCATCATCATCATCATCATCATCGTTTAACGTCCGCTTTCCATGCTAGCATGGGTTGGACGATTTGACTGAGGACTGGTGAAACCGGATGGCAACACCAGGCTCCAATCTAATTTGGCAGAGTTTCTACAGCTGGATGCCCTTCCTAATGCCAACCACTCAGAGAGTGTAGTCGGTGCTTTTACGTGTCACCCGCACGAAGGCCAGTCAGGCGGTACTGGCAACGGCCACGCTCGAAATGGTGTCTTTTATGTGCCACCCGCTCAAAAGCCAGTCCAGGGGCACTGGCAACGATCTCGCTCGAAAACCCTACGAAGGCCAGTCAGGCGGCACTGGCAACGGCCACAGTATATAGCACTGAACTTTGAAAACAAAAATCATGAATTTATGGAAATATGAAAGATTTTTATCTTTAATATAGAGTAAAGTGTCAAAATAAAATGAAAGTATGCAGATGTTTAAATAGAGTAGATAGATGTGTTCAAAGAATAAACTAGGCAATAATACAAAAGCTATCTATCTACTACCATCAGTCACTCAGGATCCATAGCCTGAGAGGCTGCAGGTGCACAGCAAGGGACACAACCACTTTTTTCTATCTTTTCTTGGTCACCAACTAACTCCATGTATTACATCTTCATCACTGTCTATTCATTCATGTCACTTTCAGGTCTTCTTGTACCTTTATTACTAACCAATGGTAATCTAGTTGCTTTTTGCTTACATTCTCATGTCCTTTCACTTTTCCTCCCAAATTAATAGTTATATTTTAGTACATCAGCATCTTCATCATCAATTTAACACGTTTCTCCTTGCTTGTGTGGGTCAGATGAAAGTATGTTGGGAGAGAGTTTTCTATGGCTGGATGCCTCTCATGTCACCAACCCTCATTTGTTTTCAAGTGAAGTAATAATTTCCCAGCCTACTGAATAACAAACAGTTTGGCCATGCTTATGTGAAGAACCATAAACTACTGATACTGTATGAACGAGCCTTTTGCTTACAAAGATCATGCAACATGTCAGGACATGCCAAGAATGCCAGGCATGCTTTTGTGGTGAGTTGCAAGTAAATAATATCATTAAGTAGATCATTGTTTACAATTTAGTGAACACTCCTACTGGCATAGGAGTGGCTGTGTGGTAAGTAGCTTGCTTACCAACCACATGGTTCCGGGTTCAGTCCCACTGCGTGGCACCTTGGGCAAGTGTCTTCTACTATAGCCTCAGGCCGACCACAGCTTTGTGAGTGGATTTGGTAGACGGAAACTGAAAGAAGCCCGTTGTATATATATATATATATATATATATATATATATGTGTGTGTGTGTGTGTATGTGTGTGTGTGTGTGTGCATATGTTTGCGTGTCTGTGTTTGTCCCCACCAACATCGCTTGACAACCGATGCATCACTATTTGGTTGTATTTGATGTATTTGCATCATTTTATTGCTGTGTCAGAAGCATCAATCAGTGGGGGAAAATATTAATACTGAGTATTAACATGAGAGAGTGAAGGTGCATGGCTCAGTGGTTAGAGCGTTGAGTTTACGATCGTGAGGTTGTGAGTTCGATTCCCGGACAGGGCTGCGTGTTGTGTTCTTGAGCAAGACACTTTATTTCACGTTGCTCCAGTTCACTCAGCTGTAGAACTGAGTTGCGACATCACCGGTGCCAAGCTGTATCGGCCCCTTTGCCTTTCCCTTGGATAACACTGGTGGTGTGGAGAGAGGAGGCTGGTATGCATGGGTGACTGCTTGCCTTCCATAAACAATCTTGCCCAGCCTTCTGCTTCTGAAGGTAACTTTCTAGGTGCAATTCCATGGTCATTCAATGACCGAAGGGGGGCTCTAACATGAGAGGATGATACCTTATCTAACCAAGTACTTATTGTAACTGTGTGGGACTTTAAATATCAAAGCTATTAAACAGGTAAGTTACCTGGAATATTTGGTAAAATATCCTTCATTTCTTTTGCTGAAGAAGTCAAGGTTGGCGAGGTAAGACGTATTCTTTTATGCAACATTATGCTTGACTTTGCTTTCTTGAGTTTCCGAGGTGTTAATCTGTGAAGACCTGGAAAAGATGATATTACCATTATCATAAATCTGGAAGAAGATGATTGATTGATTGATTGTTCAGCAATTAGATCACTCACTTCTCCATCTATCTCACACACTTCAACAACTAGCTTATGAATCATCAAGAAGCCTCTATGAGGTTGCTTACCTTGACAGAAATCCTTGTCTTAAAGTGAAGGATACATTGAAGAATGTAGTCCCAGGTATGTAATGTACAAGGCAAGGATGGAATGACCCCTTACCAACCACAACAAACCTGCTATTGATGTCACCGCCACTAACTTCTATCATATCTCAAACCAGAGACACTACCACTGATCAGGGTTCTAGGTTCCAATAAAGTTGGGACTTAATCCATATCACATCGACCCTTACCAGACACATTATGAGTCTGTAAGACTTTCAGTTAGTGGCCTTCATAAGTTTAACTACTGGGTGTATAGAAAAGTATATTATGTGTGTGTGTGCGTGTATGTGTGTATGTTGTTTGATCCTTCTCGAGCCATGCCTGGCTCATAAGGGCCGGTTTCCTGGTTTCATTGGTGTATAGGTTCTCCACCTGGACGGGACGCCGGTCCGTCGCAGTATGTGAATCTGTATGCAAGTAATTCAATGTCTGTGTGTATGTGTGTGCGCACGCACACACACACACACACACACACACACACACACACACACACACATTTACACAGATGCATACAGACACGCATATATATATACATACTTGTATACGGATATATCTCAAAATACACACATATACATTCTTATCTATCTCTTTGTCAGTCTGTATGTATATACATACATACATACATATATATATATATATATATATATAGCTTTGTATTGTCAATTATACACTGATATAAAGCTTGAAACACGTGTACCGCAGAATCCTTTGTATTTTTGCTGTTAGTTTTGGGATTTACAATTTATTCTTTCACCTCAACCACGAGCTGGCATACACAGGTGCTTACAATTGTCAAGTATTGCCTCTAACTTTTACTTTACCTATATATATATATACATATATATATATATATATATATATATATATATATATATATATATATATATATATATATATATATATAATATATATGCAGTGTTAATTCAAATTTGTGGCACAGTGGATCGAATCCACTTCACGCCTGCCAGATTCCTATATACATATATATATATATATATACTTTATCTTTTAAATTGTTTATGGTAACGTTTTGAATATGCAAGATAAAGCTCCTATTCCATTATGCCGGCCACCGTCTAATGATGCTAACTAGTGTGTCAGTTTTTCTCTGAGTTGCATCAAGTTATACCGATATAATGGAGGATAAATGTATGTACACCCCACCCCCCACACACGCATATAACAGATAGACGTACATATACATTCTTAGATCTATACGCATATCCGCAATAGTCAAAATTTTAAGTGAAATGTTTATAATGCAAGGGAGGTAATCTGATAATCTGGAAACTCACGTCGGCCATTTCTTTCAGCGAGTTGTAATCAACCAAATAAATACACCTCCCATGGATTGACTTTAAAGGAGCAGTCAGATTTGTCAACACACTTTGGAAGGTGGCACTAAATGTGCAAGCCATTGAGCAGAAGGCAGCAACATCATCAGCGCCGCCGCCGCCGCCGCTGTCGCGTTGCCGCTGCCGTCGCCACCACCACCACCACCACCACCACCACCACCGCCATGATCATCATCATGATCATCATCACAACGGCGGCGCTTTTTGTGGAGGCGACACTTTTGGGTCTGCTGTACAGGGAAAGGGGAGAGGGTACGAAAAACACCTGGAAAAAACAGGTGCACTGCGAACAAAATACACATTGAGATGTTTGTTCGGTATCGAATTACAGACACTCCTTAAGCCAGTATTTGTTGTCCGATATGCAGTGAAACAATGAGTAGTGCATAGAAACCTGCACCACCAGTGCTATTGTTCACCAAAGTCTTTTTTTTTTTTTTGTCATTTACTTGCGGCCATGCTGTGGCCATGCTGGGACACCTCGTTTCGTCGAACAGATCGATACCGATATTTTTTTTTGTAAGTCTGGTACTTATTCTTTCGAGCCATTTTGTTGAACTGCCAGGACTCGTAAAGAAACCAGCACCCGTTGTCAAGCGGTGCAAGGAAGCGGGCAGGAAAAAATAAAATAGAATAAAATAAAATAAATCGTTACTTACGTAATAAGGGCATAACCCTTCCTGATTGGCAATGAAATATGAAATATAAATAAAAACTTTTTTTAATTATCTGCTAAACTTTATGAAAATTTATAAACGACAACTGTTATTATTTGCTTGTCTTAAGGTGGCGGTTTGGCTGAATCGTTAGCACGCCGGTCAAAATGCTTCCTGCTATTTCTGAGTTCTGTGTTCAAATTCCGCCGAGGTCGACTTCACCTTTTATACTTTCGGGGACGATTAAATAAGTACCAATTACGCACTGGGGTCGACGCAATCGACTTTAATCCCTTCCCCCAAATTTGAGGCCTTGTGCTTCCACTAGAAAGGATTATTTGCTTGTCTTAAATATTGGTTTCAAATTTTGGTACATGGCCTGCAGCTTCAGGGGATGGGATAAGTCGATTATACCGATCCCAGTATTCACCTGGTACTTATTTTACCGACTCCGAAAGGATAAAAATCAAAATTAGCCTCGGCGAAATTCGAACTCATAACGTAAAGACTGACTAAATACGACTAAGCATTTGGTCCAACGCACTTACGATTCTGCTTGCTTACCGCCTTGCCAATCTTAAATATTGGTATTAAAAATTCATATAATATCTACGTTACATATTAGCAAGTTAGTTTTAATTCATAATACACTTGTTTTCATGTAAATTGGATCAATCCGAAAATCAGGTGTATGTATGTATGTATGTGCATGTATGTGTGTATATGTTCGTATTATGGACTGTATGGAAGCCTGTCATGTATGTGTGTGTGTGTGTGTGTGTGTGTGTGTGTGTGTGTGTGTGTGTGTGTGAGTGTGTGTGTGTGTATGCATGTATGTATGTGTGTTTGTATATATGTATGTATGTATGCATGCATTTATGTATGCATATGTTTGTATTATGTAATGTATGGAAGCCTGTCATGTATATATGTGTGTGTGAGTGTGTATGTGTGAGTGTGTGTGTATGCATGTGTGCATGTGTATGTATGTATGTATGTATGTATGTATGTATGTCATTGTTCAGTTTTATTTCAAAATTTCTTACCAAGGCTCTTTCATTGGAATTTTAACATCAACAACAGGATATTTTGTATGTATGTATGTATGCATGTATGTATGTATGTATGTATGTATGTATGTATGTATGTATGCATGCATGCATGTATGTATGTATGTATGTATGTTGTCTAAGAGTCCATAAGTCAGAGTAAAAGGCATTCCTATATCTGTCAGCAGAGTGTGTATATTAATCGAAGTGTACAGTATATTTCATAAAGGATATATCTAACGAGCGCAGGATTACATAATCAGACATTTACCTAACACTCTGTTGAACCTCCTAGAGCGAAACCGATTGGTAAAATCGGCGTTTTGTTTCTCTCTTTTTCCCCTGATGAGAAGATTGCACTGTTTTACATCATTTTATTCCTTCTGGAATAAAATTGTTGTTTCTTTTCAGATATCATCAGAAAATGATAATTAAAATTCATTCAAATGACAGATCTATTGGACTTTCAAAGAGGTCAAATTGTTGGTGCTCGTATGGCAGGCGCTAGCGTAACGAAAACAGCCGAAATGTCTGGTGTATCAAGAAGTACTATCTCGAAAATAATGACAGCCTTTGAGAAAGAGGGGAAAACCTCCTCATCGAAAGAAAACACCGGAAGAAAACCAAAACCTTCAGATAGGGACCGTCGGACTCTTACGCGAATTGTTAGAAAGGATCAGAAAAATAGAGCTTAATGACCACCTCGAGAACCCAATTTCCATAAAAAATGTTCGTCGGGAGCTGCACAAAGCTGGATTTCACGGGAGGGCCGGAATCAGAAAACCACTACTTTCATAAACAAACGTTGCAAAGCGTTTAGAGTGGAGTAAAAACCTACAGAATTGGTCCCTAGAGCAGTGGAAGAATGTTATTTTCTCGGATATATATATATATATATATATATATATATATATATATATATATATATATACACACACACACATATATATATATATATCTTATCTTTAATTTGTTTCAGTCATTAAACCGCGGCCATGCTGGGACACTGCTTTAAGAAATTTTCTCTCTCTCTCTCTCTCTCTCTCACACACACACACACACACACACACACACACGTACACACAAACACACACACATATCGGTGGCTCTGTTTGCATGCATAATAGGAACTACCGATTGAGATCTAGTTGAAATGAAAGGATGTTGTAAAACAAAGACTCACCCATATATAAAGCTGCAATTGTGGGCATTAAATCTTGAAATTCATCTGAAAAGAAAAGAGGGGAAAATTTACCGAGCTAATTGCCGTACTCATACTCTAATACAATGCATGTCACATACACACCTACATAAATACGCACTATGCATTACAGACACACACACACGCAGTATACACAATAGAGTTCCTTGCAAGTTTCTGTGAATGTCCCACAAAAATGTCTTCTTTGCATAGTCAAACACCCTTCACATGTCCACAAAGACAATGAAAACGTCGCTACTTGCATTTCCCTTGAAACTGCGTCGTAACGAATATGATGTCGGCTGTGCCTTAATGTCTATGAAAGCCGGCAGTGTGATTGATGTGATTGACTGGTTCACCCTTTTTAGTATGACCTTACCCAGAGCCTTCTTAGCACTGAACTGCAATGATATGCCCATACTGTTGGAACAAATAGATCTGTCTCTCTTGTCGTGATGTAGTCCAGTCGAGCCCTGCTCTTGCAGTTAGTCCAATAGCACGCATGCAGTCAGCTCAATAATAAGGCGCGACACTCAGATGCATTCTCCCACATTGTAATGATTGATGATATGGTATGCAACGTGACAGTCTGGATATGTCAAACCCTTCCCACTGTCCCAACTATTTCTGTACGCTGTCAGTTTTTTGTGGCCACCATATTAAATCCCATCCTAACCTGAACAATAATAGTAAAGTAGTAAATGGCCATCATACTGAATATAATGGTGCACATCAAAATAGTAATATGAATAAAAAAGGAAATACATATTGTGACTGCAAAGTCAGAAACAACTGTTTGTTTAATGATCATTGTAAGCAAAAAAAAAAAAGACCAAAAATAAGGACAAAACCAAAAGAAACAAACAAGAATAACAACAACAAAACGTAGTATATAGGTGTAGAGTGAATTCTGAGGGCAAGAATTTCTTTTACATCAGTACAATGGAAAACTTTATGAAAAAACGCATCACTAATCACAATTATGCCTTTAATGATAAAAATAAGTAATCTTCTTCTAACTTTAGTAAATTTATTTGGGACTTAAAGGACAAAAATAAAATGCTTACTGTGGAGTGAGAAATAATAGGCAGTACCGGTGCTTATAAAAAGAGTGGTAAGAACATAAACCCGAAGGCATCATCGAAAATGATAATGCAGAGATACTATGGGATTTTGAGATTTAGTGCTACCATGAGATAGAGAATAGGAAGCCAGACATAGTGTTAATTGAGAAAGAAAGCAAACGATGCTGGATCATAGATATAGCATGCCTAGCTGACAGCAAGGTATGCGATAAAGAAGAAAGAAAATCGATAAATATGACAGGTTAGCGTGGGATGTTAAGAAGTTGTGGTCGATGAAAAAAGTGGTAATACCAATAATTGTCGGAGCCCTGGGAACAGTGAGCAAAAATCTTGAGAAGTACATGGAACAAATAGGGGTTGCAATAAGGATGGAGCACTTGCAGAAAACAGCACTGCTTGGAACCACTCGAATACTCCGGATGGTGCTCGCAAAATAAGGGGTGTTACCTTAGTTCACCGGTAGTGAACAGCTGACACCGTAGTACATCTCCAGCGTTAGAAGCTGTGCAAAGACAATAAATAATGATAATAATATTTTATTATTTAGCCGTTATTACTAGAGATTACAACTGGGTGAATTATAAAAAAATTTCTTAAGTAATTAAGTGTTTTACTGACATTTCGGTCTATGCTAACAAATAATGTAAATTAGGAATACTGTTATTATTTATAGGTAAAGTTATCGTATCGAAATATTGTTCAAGGTAACTAACGGATACTTTCGTAACACATTACTCGCACACGCGATCAAATGCATTAATAAATTTGCATGTATATATTCTTCCCCTGACATAAGCACCTACGTAAACATTTTAACGTGAAAAAGGATGGTTATTCTATTCAAGGGAGGCAACTTACAATGACAAGTCTATTAGAGTGGTTTCCCTTTAACAATTTGTTTTTGCTTTGAATTTGAACTGCCCTGATAACTTTGGTGGGTGATCTACGCGCTTATTTTAATTATTATATGGTTTTGTTATTATTAAAATAGTAAGAATTTTGAAAAAAATACATTTACAATGCTAAGTATGTACAAAATAATTTTAAAAATAACCCTCGTAGATCACACGCCATGTCTATGAAGAGTATGAGACCGCTTCGTTGTCGACCATTTGGCGTCAGTGATTCGACGCTGACATATTTGACACCATACGTCTTAATGTTTCTCTCGTCCTGCTTTTTCTCTCCCCTCGCCCTTTTCTCTGTGTTTATGTGTGTGAGCATATTTATCTTTATGTGTGTGAAGAGAGGGAAAGTGCTTATGTCAATCGGGTTCAATTAGTTAATAATATTGTGACTTACATTCTCATTCTCTATCTGTATATGTATATTTCTGAGCGCATGCGCGTGCGTGCGTTCGTGTGTGTATGTGTGTGTGTTTTGCGCACGCGTGTGTGTCTTTGCATCCAGCGTCTAAAAGTGGTGTTGCCAAAAGAGATTAAATGACTAGTCAGCCGTGCTAACTCACCAGCGTTCAGACTGTCAAGCCCAAGCATGTCATTCAAGTCTATGAAAGTTGCTTAAAATGGTATGAATTATAAAATTACCTTCTTCAAAAAGTTTCTCTTTAATTCTGGATCTGGTGACAACCATTGACGTTAATGGTGTGACAAATTTATACTGTTGCAAGGAAGAATATTACTTTTTAGTACAACAGACATATGAAACAATGTTACAATACATACAAATGACATAATTAAAACTCTATCAACTCTATAGTTCATGTATTTTCATTGATGGCATAATTTTGATGGTAATATATAGGTGCAGAAAGCGTCGAACTGACAAAATCGTTAGCACGCCTGGAACAATGCCTAGTGGCATTTTGTGCGTCTCTACGTTTTGAGTTCAAATTCCTCTGAGGTCGATTTTGCCTTTCATCCTTTTGTGATCGATAAAATAAGTACCAGTTGATCACTTGGATCGGTGTAACCGATTTACTCCCTCACCCGAAATTGCTGGCCTTGTGCCAAAATTTGAAACCAGTATATAAGTGCAGACATATCTGTGGGGTTGAGAAGTATACTTTGCAATAACGTGGTTTCCGGTTGAGTCCCACTTGGGCGAGTGTCTTCTACTATGGCCTCGAGTCGACCAGTGCTTTATATTTGGTTGACAGAAATAGCAAGGAAGCCTGTCGTACATATATGTGTCTTTGTGCATGTGTCCCCCACCGTCACTGCTTGACAACCGGCAATAGTCTGTTTACTTCCCTGTAACTTATCAGTTCGACAAAAGTGACCGATTGAACTAGTACCAGTCTTAAAAGTAAGTACTGGGGTCGATATGTTTGATTAAAACCCTCCAAGATTGTACCCCAGCACAGTCTCATCCAGTGACCGAAAAAAGTGAAAGATAAAAGACATAAGTTTCAAAAACCGTAATCACTGATAAGCAATCACTGATATTCCTTTCCAACAAAGTCTGGCTATTTCCTAAGAAACCATCGTACACGCTTCCTGACGTAATAACGTTTAATTCATGTAGACGTCCAAAAAGAAACCGATTTTGTAAAAAGAAAAACAACGAAAAACAAACAAAAACAACAAAAAGCGCACCATTACACTGGCATGGCGTACCCGTGCTTTCGATGCTGTGAGTGGGTGGCCTTCACCTTCACCGCTTCATTAGTTACTGATATACACGTGCTTGGTGGAAGCGCAATGGCCTAGTGGTTAGGAGCTGAAAAGTGACTCAGTAAATTCTTCTCACCAAGACTCGGAGGTTTCCATCGTCAAGGCATTGACAAGCTAGTGGGATGTTGGCAAGAAATTGTGAATAACGAAGGAAAATATATTATTGACTGGTTTGTTAAAATAACTGAAAAAAAAAAAGAAGAAAAACCCCAAAAGCAAGAACGAGTTTATCTGACAAATCAATAAATGAAATATAATTTATCATAGCTTCATTTTCTTTTACTCACCTTGAGTGCTAGATCAAGAATATCTTTTCTCACTTTTGTAGTTCTATCTTCTTTGAGAAGTTGTCTCAACGTAAGATAAGCATAAGTCTTTTCGGTAATTTCAGAAAATGATTGAATATTAGTCAAAGTGGAATTTTGCGAAAAACCATCATGGTATATGATAAAGTTATCTCCATATAATTCTAGTTCTAATATTTCGTTATCAATCCCCCAGCAGTTTGTCATTGTTAAACTCACATTTATAGTTGGTTGGTATTCTTGCGACAAAGCACCCGAAACAACTAATTCTGACCCTTTGAAGTAGCTGCTAAATGACGTAGAACTAGTTTTAACAGCACCATCTAAGTAAACAAATGTAATATCCTTTAATAAAATGTTAGATATTTCTTTATAAAGATTTTCAATTTGTAGTCTACTGTCAGAGTCAACGTAGATCTTCCTACTAAAGCCTCCATTTTCTGTAGCAATCTCACGAAGAAATTTACTATCACAATCTTCTCCGAAACCAAGGGTAAATAGCGACACGTTTTTGTTGGCTTCTTTTACATTTTTCTTGATAAGTTCAACGACCCTGACTCCTGAAGTTGCTTGGCCGTCAGTAAGAAATATGATGATACTTTTCTTTGTGGTGGATAAAACTGATTTATGTTTCTCTATACTTTCAAGGAGAGCAGCGTCAATGTTTGTACCTGGAATAACAATGAAAAATATAATCTGCTGTATATTTATGAGGTGATTGTCAAGAGAATTTCTACGAATTATTGTAGAAATTTAGATGCATTTATAACGGAAACTAGACTAGAACAAATTGTTAAAAAGAAAACCATCTGTCAATATAAAAATGACCATACACAAAGAAATCCTCTCACAAACCTATAGCAACATACGACATAACTTACCACATATGAAAACACACAAGCCCCCATAGAGCGAGGAAAAAAGTACATCATAGACTACCATACACATACACACACACACGTACACACACACGCACGTACACTTTTAAGTAAGATCCTAGGGCATAATGAAAATAGCATTGAGCTCTTTACATGAAACTCCGCCCCTCAAAAAACAAAAAAACAAAAAACAAAACAAAACATACATGCAAAAAAAAAATAAGGTATTCCAGCAAAATTAAAACACATTCAGAGGTAAATGCTGAACCTAAAGTGATGGTAAAGATCATACACATCATCATCATCCCACGACGGGCTTCTTTCAGGGTCTACAAATCAGCCAAGGGCTATAGAAGTCATTTGCCCAAGGCACCGTGCAGTGAAAACAATATATTCAATCACAATAAAAGTATACCTCACACATTACACTTATTAATAAACAGAAACCCCCACCCCCTAGGACGTCACACATTACAACAAATCTACAGGTGTTAACATCATGGGAAGCCTAACACGAAGAACAAATAAGAAAGAATAAGAAAAAAAAAACGTATAAAAATAGATGAAACAAGGGATTAATGAGGGCGAGGATTTACAACTGTACATGCTTCATTTAAAGCGGATTATAACTTAAATAGATTAAAATTCTAAAATTTTATAATAATATAATGCAAGCTTTAGCAAAATTTATAGTATATAAAACTTTAACATACCTCCAAATGCAGCAAGTTTCTGAATATAATTTTTACCTAATTGTTTGTTAGTTTCGTTTGCTGCTAAAAATGTTTTCATCATCCATGAGACTTTATTACTGAATTTCCCAATGAGAAATGTATCAAGCTCTGGATCGAGCTTATCAAGGATATTTTCCATAGCTTCTTTCAATTGTTCAATCTTACGACCAGACATTGATCCGCTGACATCAAGCATAAATATAATGTGTTTTGGAAGACTTGGTAAGGAATCAGGCGTGAAGAAGTGCACAAAGTAGCCATCAACTGCCTGCGAAATGGGAGAAATGAATGAGAGCGGAAAAAAAAGTAGCAATATATGTCATTTAGATTACAGTATACGCAACACAGATATTGTTGTACCTCGGGGGTGGGGGTGGAGTGGCGGTGTCGTTATGCCAATAATAAACAAACTCATTCTCTTTTACTCTTTTACTTGTTTCAGTCTTTTGACTGTGGCCATGCTGGAGCACCGCCTTTAGTCGAGCAAATCGACCCCAGGACTTATTCTTTCGAAGCCTAGTACTTATTCTATCGATCTCTTTTGCCGAACCGCTAAGTTACGGGGACATAAACACACCAGCATCGGTTGTCAAGCGATGTTGGGGGTACAAACACAGACACACAAACACACACACACATACATATATATATACATATATACGACGGGCTTCTTTCAGTTTCCGTCTACCAAATCCACTCACAAGGCTTTGGTCGGCCCGAGGCTATAGTAGAAGACACTTGCCCAAGATGCCACGCAGTGGGACTGAACCCGGGACCATGTGGTTGGTAAGCTAGCTACTTACCACACAGCCACTCCTACATATTTCATTTCTATTATGTTTTCTTTGCTCAGCTTTTTACGCTGGAGATGTATTACGGATTCAGTTGTTCACTACCATTAAACTAAGGAAACATTCCTTATTTTTCAAGTACCCTCCTGAGTATTCCAGCCGTTCTAAGGCAGTGCTGTTTTCTGCAAGTGTCACACTCTCCATTTGTTCAATGTACATCTCAAGATCTTCAGTTTCTATTCCTAAGGTTTCGACAATTATTAAGTATTACTATCACATTTCCCATCGACCACGACTGTTTAACCTCCCAAGCTAATCCTTCATATCTATCGAATTTTCTTCTTCATATCAAGTGTGCTGGACATGCTATATCAATGATCCAATACTGTTTGCTTTCTTTCTCCTTTATCACTATATCTGGTTTCCTACTTTTTATATCAAAGTTACACTGAATCATAAAGTCCCACGGATTATTGCATTGTCATTTTCGATAATCCTTTCAGGTTTATGTTCATACCACTTTTCAGCTCAGTCAAATCCATATTTGTAGCAAAGTGCCCAATGGACTATCCTTACTATGTTGTCATGCCGCCTCATATTCTTTCTTAGCTAGTAGTGTACATTGACTGGCAACATGTCGCACAGTTTCCCCGTTCTCTCTACAAACTCTGCACTTATCCCTTTCTGCTATGTGGTCTGTTCTGTGTTTGATGTAATTAGTTCTTAATACTTGCTCTTGAGAAGTACAGATTAAGGCTTCCGTTTCCGGTTTTAAACACTCTTAGCCATCTATAAATACCTTTTTCCGTTGTCCTATCTTCAATATGTCTATGCAATTGTTCATGCATTCTTTTTTTATCCACCTATTTTCAGTTTCATTTATCTTCAAATGTTTGCACTGTGTTTTATCCTTTCAATCTTCAATTTTGCTCGGGTCTGACCTTATTTTAACAATAGCGATTCTGTGTCATTTTTGTTTTGTACCATACCATATTTTTTGCTCCTGCTCTAATGTTGTGTTTGCACTCAATCATTCCTCTTACACCTCTTTTTCTTGAAACATACAGTCTGTCTGGATCACTCTTTGGGGAAATACCTCATACCTAGTCAATAACGTTTTTGTCTTTCAGTCTAAGCTGCATATTTCTTCTACTATCTACACAATTACTCTTGCTCCATATCTAAGGAGTGAAACTGCCTAAGTATTGATTGCTTCAATCTTTTCCGCCCATTCAATTTCGACTTAAGAACAAGTCTCAGTCTGTGCAAGAATTCCACCTTAAATTTTTCCGTTATTTCCCCCTCCATTACTTTGTCCATTTCCAATATACAACAAGTACTTATAGCATGTTTCTTCTATATTCTTCATACCCTCTCCCGATGGTAGTATCAACCTATCCATGCGTTTAGTTTTTCTTCTGTTCAACGCACCACTCTTTCCAAACAGTCCAAACTCCATTCTGTTAGCACTGAACGAAACACCGTATTAACGAGCGAACTGATCTGGAATTCTTCCTTATCGTAATAACCACTGAACCATGCTTTTGTCTAAATTACTATAGTATATTATCTTATTTTGTAACGAATCTTGTGTATAGCAACAACAACAACAACAACAACAACAATAAAACATGAGAACTGGAGTATAATAAGCCATTGTAAATCACAGGTTTAGAATTTTACATACAAATATTATCTTACATATATTAGATTTGAATTATTTTGACGATCTACGTCATATTCCACTCTGAGTAAACCTGCAACACCATGTTTCTCTGATATTTCTTGTTGTTGTTTACGACTTGGGTTGTATTTGATGTAAACCTCTCTACTGCTGATGTACTCAATTGAAGCCGAATCCAGCTCTGTTTGAAAAACAAACAACAATATCTTAATTTATATCTGTAACAGAGTTGAATAAATGCCCGTTATTTCGATATCATTAACACTAAAATCAACATCACTATTAGATATCGCGAAACCAATGTAAATTCACATGCTGGAGAACTTTCTCTTCATCCGTTCAGTTTCTTAGTGCATCAGTGAAGTACTGAAGACAGACCGCGTGTTTTACGGCCTGAACTTTGACACAATGCCCTAACCTTTCTAGACTTATTCCAGCATTGATCAAGCAGGTTTATGATAAAACATGTCCATCTTTGGTTATCTTGTTTTTTTATTTTCGAACATAGTGTATTTTGGTTTTCAACCCCACTTCTTTTGTTTGTTTTTATGCGGCAAGATGTGATATGAGGAAGGTTGAATTCATATTTCGAGAGAGTCGATGTCGACATACAGACTTTCTCTACTCCGTGTTTAGTGATTAATAAGGATATTGAATAAAACAGTTGAAAGATGAAGTATTCGTACATCTATTTTCGCTACCTATTATTCCTGGAGGGGTTGTGGTGGTGGTAACTTCAGGCATCTCCTCCATAGGGTCCTATCAGAAGCAACTGTCATTACACTTTCCGGCTGGATTCCCAAGCGTGATCGACCGAGACTATGAATATTCTACAACCATCTCATTCGTGGTCTACCTCTAAGTCTCCTACCTGTTGGCTCAGCTCGAAGAATCTTGTTGCAATCCTTTCTTGTGGCATTATAACCACATATTCGTAGTGGGAGCTCTGAGTTCTAAGTGTGGAGAAGTAGCAGCTTGACTTGGAGAGACTACTGGGTCTCCAAGCTATACACCCTGTCAATTAACGTTACTCCAGAGATCCGTCGGAGGAAACCAGTTTCGTCCTCCTGTATTCGTGATCATATTCTTCCGGTCATTAACCAACATTTATGACCACAGGTGAGAGCAGGTGCGAAAATGGAACTGAAGATAGCAAGGTTGAGTTTTACCAACTTCTCTTCTTCCGAGGGTTGAAATACTGAAGCTGGTGTATTACTGAGCAAGCACCTGCAAGTCTAGCATCCAATCCAGCCTTCTACCTCCCATGACTCGTTAATATGGTCCCGAGATGCTTAAACTTCTCTGCTTGCCTCAGTAATGTTCCATTAATAAGCAGGTGGTATCCTGGTAATGTTCTATAATGTTCTATAACGCACAAGGACGTTAAATGTCGTGTATAGTAAGGTTAAACAGTCATAAGGTTAACAGCAGGCAATTGGCTGTGATTTTTAGATCACGAAATCATGAACAAATGGTGATAGTAAAGAAAATACTTGGTGTATTATGAGTAGAAATGAAATAAAAAAAAGTGAGAACCTCGTCTCTGGTAGTTTGTTGCATCACTGGCAACTATCATTTTGTTCTGAACTTGTAATTACTTGAGTACATTAATTGTTATGGCTTTCCCTGTCATACACACTAATCATTTCAATGTCTATTTTTCCATGCTTGAATCGGTCAGACGGAATTCATTAAGACAGACTTTCTACGGCCGGATGTCCTTCCTGCTAACTACACTCACCTGTTTCCAATTAAGGCAATATTTCTTCATGGCCGGCAGCGTTTTTCACAGAAAACCTAGAAACGAACGACACCGCATGTAAGACGCTGATACTCGTTTTACAACCTTCATATGAAGTTAAGACAAGTAGACACAATCTGCATCCCTTCCTTGTTTCTTTCTATGTTCCTTTCTGTTGAAGAGCATAGGCTCGAAACGTTAAAGACTTTCTCTATTCCTGAGCGTTACACTAATACATCCATTTGTTGTCTACACCACCTGTCTTCGTCTGTTGTTTTTTTCGTGAATTCTCCCTATATATATATATATATATATATATATATATATATATATATATATATATATATATATATATATATATATATATAATTACAAATTTAGGATTTTATCAATAGAACCGCAACTCCTATTTCAGAACAACCTTATTGTATGGAGTACACATAGAAAGTTATATCCAATAAAATAATATAAGCATTTAAAAAACCTAATATAAAATACAATAAAATTATTGAAAAGATATTTGAAAAAATATATGTAACTTACCTGTTATTAGTCTGTGGGGAAAGAAGATTTGTGTGTGGGGGAAAAGGTGCGTGGCCTAGTGGTTAGAGGTGTTGCACTCACGATCGTAAGATCGTGGTTTTAATTCTCAGACCAGCTACACGTTGTCTTCATTTCATATTGCTTCAGTCGACTCAGTTGTAAATGGGTAACCCTGCGACGGCACCTTGGGCAAGTACCTTTTATTGTAGCCTCGGGCTAATCAAAATCTTATGAGTGGATTTGGTAGACAGAAACTGAAAGATGCCCGTCGTATATGTATGTGCATGTGTTTCGTTGCCTTTACGTCCTGAGTTCAAATTCCGCCGAGGTCGACTTTGCCTTTCATCCTGTTGGACACTAGGGTCAATGTAATCATTATCCCTTCCTTGAAGTTGCTGGCCTTGCTCCAAAATTTGAAACCAATATTAGGTAGGATGCTTCAGTTAAACATACATATGCAAGATTGCATCTAAAAGAAGAACATTCGATATATTGTGAAAGAATCACTGGTCAAGGAATTATAGCTTTTAACTCGCATATGTGCTCTTTCCTCTCTCAATATTTTCTATAATGTAACTATAATGATCTCAATATTTTGACATACCAAGCTGAATGCCATCTCTACTCCTCGATAATCCTATTTCTCCTTATCGCATTGTTGCCAGTGTCTCATCTTTCAAATTCAATATGGCTGAAATCCAATGACTTAAAGCAGGAAAAGATAAAGGATATATGTATGAAAGCTGTTGACTTTCTCATTAGTCCAGTAAATTTTTGACTGCACCATCTCTGGTTCACATATTTCTATCATCATCATCATCATCATCATCATCACCATCATCTACAGCATCATCATCACCATCATCATCATCATCTAGCGTCTGTTTTCCATGCTTGCATGTGTTTGACGGTTAGACAGGAGCTGACAAGCTGGAGAGCTGCCCGGCCTCCATGTCTGCTTTGGCACGGTTTCTACGGCTGGATGCTCTTCATAATGCCAATATATATTTTTGGGCATGCACTAATGCTGTAAAGCATGTAGAGCCATTGATTTATGAGGATTATAAGGGAAATCATTATTAAAAATATAAAGTAAATCAAGCAGAAATGATTTACCTACCTTCATCATCAGTAATAGTCGTTAATTTATCACCTTTAATTTTTGGAACAGATAAATCAATAATGTCTTGGGGTTCTGCAATGAAGACTTCGACTAAAAAGTCATCAATAATTCCACCATTGGACAAATGAATGACGTGCCTGTATTTATTGTTCTGTCGTGTCAGAAGTTCTTGGTAAGTCAAGTTGTAAACTATATACTTTTGTGGTTCAACATTAACAGATATATCAAAGACATTTGTGAAGCGGTGTCTGGAAAATGATAGAAAAATAGGTAAATGATTTTAAAGATATTGTAATTAGAATACTAAGAGCAGAAAATATCAAATATGAAGAAAATAAAAAAATTACTTGACTTCAACATAGCCAGCACTTTGCCCTGTTTCAATGGCATGTTCATAAAAATCCTTAGCAATCGATTTTTCTTTTACTTCTCCCACAGTCACATTTCCATCAATTTCCCTGCAATCACCAATAGAAAAAAAAAATATATAATCAACATTGAAATTAATTGTATTTTCGAATATTTCTTTTCCATAGAATCAATATACGTTGTGAAAGTTTTAATGATGGTGCATGTTTTCTACAACTTCTTCAGAAATAAGATTAATTTACTATTCTGGAAAATAAGTACTGTCTAAGTGTCTATGGCGTATAAGTGGCCGAGATCACATTTCTTCTAAACAGGACGCCAAAACGTTGCAGGGTTACTCATTTACAACTGAGTAACCTGGGACAACGTGAAATGAAGTGGGTTGCCCAAGAATATAACCCTCCACCTGGTCCGGGAATCGAAGCCACTATCTTGCGAACGTAAGTGCAACACCTTAACAACTGGACTATGCGCCTTCGTTCCAACGAATATGATAATCTAAAATTGAAATGCAAAGCAAGAACAGAATAAAGAAGAATTACACCTCGTACTAATAACTTAATAGTGAAAATATATCCGTATTTGGTTAAAATTTATAAATTTTTAACATTAATTAACATGTTGCCACAAACAACATTATAACCAACCTATTGTTTAGCTGGATAGATATTGAGTAAAAGTAAAAGCTTATTTTGTTAAAATATATGACAAAGACCAATTTTTATTTGTTACTTTCATTAATTAGAAGAGGAAGAATTTATGATTTTCCGAATTAATGATTTTCTCAGGGCCTCCAGTGCTGGTAGGAGAATGGGGAGAGGTTATCTTCTTACCGGAAATGTTACCCAAATTTTTGGCCTCATATAAAGACATCCAAATGGTAGATAGTGGTGCTAAATCTACAACTTAAGAACAAGAACAAGCTCTTAGACGAGCTTCCATACAAATTTCGTCTAATTAATGCCACTCTCAAAGCTTTGGTCGACCCGAGACTGCGATAGAAGATACTTAGCTTAAGTATCGCGCAGTGGAATTTAAGCGAAAACCCCATGGCTGCAACATGAGCTTTATAACCACAGCCATTCCTGCGCTCATATACTTAGTAATATCTTTCACTTTGCTATAAGTTGTAATTTATCGACAGAACAACGATATTAACCGATCTCGAAGAATAGTAACTTTTGCACCGATGCCCAAACCATTTTCCCCTGAGAATTTGGGTGATAATCTATTGATTAATTCCGCAGCATATCTATACATATCAACATAATTACACAAGTGTGCTCCATCATGACATACCTAAATACTTGAAAATGCGTATTTTTGTCAAATTTCCCGGTGATACATTTTACAGGCTGTCAGTTATGATTATGTGGTGAGAGTAGTTTGGAAAATTAAAAAGAAGAATTTTGGGAGATTACCTCCTCCCACTTTTCCCCACTCAAACTTTTGCAAAATATACCTATGATATAGTGAAGAAACTGCTGATTAATTAGTAAGACGTATGTAACTTTTACTAAAAGAAAGCAATTATCAAAGGATACACTCTCTCGAAAATTCTTAAAAATTCCAAATATAACATATATAGCTAGCTAGAGGCGATGGCTTCTTGGAGCTAATTCACAGCAGCTTTCGTCCTAATTTTGGGACTGCCATGTTGGCTTGGCGATAGCTATTAATTTCCAGTACCGCTGCCGTAGTCTCCTTTAGAGAGACTTAGAAATATTAATAACTCTATTTCTGAAAATCAGTGGATAGATTCCACTGAAATTAGATAAATAACCTTCGAACAGATAGTCAGCAGCGCCTCCTGGCTAAGGCTTGGCTGCTCTGCATTGACAAGGGGCAACACCCTGAAACTAGTCTGCAGATGCCAAACCAGCAGGGGGACACTGCTGACCTCCCCTGTTCGAAGGTTATAAAGGACACAGGTTTCGTGTGTCACATAGCTAGCTAGAGGCGATGGCTTCTTGGAGCTAATTCACGGCAGCTTTCGTCCTAATTTTGGGACTGCCATGTTGGCTTGGCGATAACTATTAATTTCCAGTACCGCTGCCGTAGTCTCCTTTAGAGAGACTTAGAAATATTAATAACTCTATATATATATAGTTTCAGGGAAAAGAACCAAGTTTCATGAACTCATCGATGAAAATCCACTATCACATATAGAAAAATTAATAATTAAAAGCACAATAAATTAGTATAATATAATACAAAGTAAATATCATAAGATAAAGATAATAAAATGACTACACGTGTTTCATAACTAATTTTCAAATAGAAAGGAAATTTAAATCGATTAAAATCAATTAAAATTATCGAAAATAAATTCTATAAAAAAATATAGCTTATCGTCAGGTCTTAAATAGAACAATAATTATAATAAATAAATATATATATCAACCAACAATAAGTACCAAATGAATTTATATAAAATACTTATTTTATAAAGATAGAAAAATTATTTAAAATATCAAAATAATAAACATTCCATAATCATCCCTACATCCATTATATGTATATTATATATAAAAACCAGCTTACATAAATTATTATCGTTTTAAATACAATTTAAACGAAGTTGAAGGTTAAAATAATAATAAAGATAAAATTAGTACATATTTAACCAGTGTAATAGTTAAAGCTAGACTATTTAAAACTAAAAACGTTTATTTAATTATCATTAAAAATCAATTGAATAATAGGAAAATACAATCTGTAAAGCTCAATTTAATCTTAATTTTTTATAAATTGATTTTAATTGAGTTTTTACCTGTAATTTTGGATTTTGTCCCTAATATTATTATTTATATATATATATATATATATATATATATATATATATATATATATATATATATATATTAATCAAAATGTGGTTGTTAAATTCTTTTTATTATTGAAGATTTGAACTACTCGATTAAATTTTTATTTACTACGATATAAAAATTTACCCTTCGAATTTTTTTAACGTCTTACTTCCGTCTCTCGCCTCCTCTTCCTCTCTCTTTATCTCTCTCTCTCTCTCTCTTCCTCTCTCTCTCTCTCTCTCTCTTTCTCTCTCTCTCTCTCAAGCACCTGTACTTAATTGTTTTCATTAAAAGTAAGTGACTACGAAGTTTTTCTTTGAGATACTTTCAGAATATTTGTGAAAATTTATGCGCTATTCATCATATCAAAATTACATGGAAGTTTTATATTTCAAGTTTGAATAGATTGTATAATGTGTATAATCTATTTGATTTCACATGTGTATAATTTATTGATTAATACTGTTCTATTTGGTTCCACATCAGAATTTTTCGATTCAACATACACTAGCATAGCAGAAAATCATCCGGAAAGCGGTGTTTCTGCAAGTATTTTAAAAGAAAACTTCCAAAGATCCGTTTGAGCCTACAATAATGAGGAAAGAAAAAATTAAACTGTTTTTGGAGGCTCATTTCCTCCCCAACCACCGAGGTTTGTTAAATGCATATTTTCCAATGAAATTATTCAGAAGTATGTTTTCAATGGTGAAGATAGAGTACGATTGTCTTGATAAAATTTGCAGAAAGAAATATCATAATCTATACCATCGAAAACATATCTCTGGAAAATTTCATTAAAGGAGATGCATTATACTTTGTCCCTTGGTAGTAATGGCAGAAGGCTATGAAGAAACATTGTCGATAGGTGGTGCCACACATCTATAGTTATACCAACATATGTTTGAAATGTTCAATATGCAGAATTTCTAAAGTGAAATGTAATGGAAATGAAAGATACTTACATAGAAAAATTTGATATAAATGAATTGTGAGGCATGTTTACATGTAAGTCTGCTAGGACAGCAGAATTGTATGGATTATAATACTTCATGGACACTTGTGTGGTAGCAAATCGATATTTAATATCACTGATTACATGAATGGATTTCAGGGTTGCTTTCTGGGGAAAAAAAAGAAAAGAAAAGAAAAGAAATATCACAAACCTTTTTGAAAGAACACATTAATATTCTAACACTAAAAGTAGAAATTAAGTTTCTTTTAAATCTTTGATACAGAGAGTTTGATTTCAACTTTACTTTTTGTTACTATTGATTTAAAGCCTATTAATGTTGTTGGCACTCCGTCGCTTACGACGTTGAGGGTTCCACTTGATCCGATCAACGGAACAGTCTGCCCGTGAAATTAACGTGCAAGTGGCTGAGCACTCAACAGACACGTGTACCCTTAACGTAGTTCTCGGGGATATTCAGCGTGACACAGTGTAACAAGGCTGACCCTTTGAATTACAGACATAACAGAAACAGGAAGTAAGAGTGAGAGAAAGTTGTGGTGAAAGAGTACAGCAGGGTTCGCCACCATCCCCTGCCGGAGCCTCGTGAAGCTTTAGGTGTCCCGAATACTTTTTTCTCGTGCTAACGACACTAGTGAGGTTGCCAAGAAACTTATACATTAAATAAAGGATGTTTTTTAATAATTTGTATCAGACTGGTGTAACTAAAGCGGCTGAATGCCAGTCTTAACAGCAGTAGGTAAATACATGTCTGTAAGATGTGAACCGAGACGGAACCGTGGCTAAAGCTTCAGTCTTTTGTAGAAGAATGAGCACAAAAAGACCTGATGGTGATGTTAGATAAACCGAGTGGCGAGTCAGCTCGACAATAAAAAAAACAAAACAAAACAAAACAAAAGAAAAACAAAAAACCTTCTTTGAGTAGAAAGTCAACAAGCTCCTGGAGACAATTTTGTAAAACTTTTCATAAGGATAATAAATATACGAAACTGAGAGAAAATTCAACCATCTGTTTGCATTAAAAAAATCAACATTTCATTAAAACAGTGCAGTAGATAAGATGAGCCTTAAAATAATCGTTGTTTAACCTTATGTTGTTAAATTATCCCATAATCAGAAGCATTCTAGCTATATCCAGGGTTGTCTTAGCAGTATTATAGATTCCAGGCAAATCTACGCGCTGGGCCCTGTAATACGTACTTAGTGATAGCAAACCATAACATGAATAAATTAGAATTAGGCTCCTAGATCAACGAGGCCCCCGAGTAGCTGCCCGATATGTTCACTCCTTAAAGCATCAGTAGTTATATCTATACATATAGCTACTGTGTCTTCCATTCAGGATTTGTGTACAATTCCTCTGGCTACATTATACTCTAAACTTCCTTTACGAGATGGTAGGCTGTTGCTTGAAGAATATTTGGATATTTCTATCAAACAGAGTGACTACCTGGAAGCGTTCTCTCGTTGGCTCCACACATATTATTTGTGAAGCAATGAAGTGTTTGAGAGGTAACAGCGGAAAGTTATTGACAGGCAAAAGCGTGGCTGTGTGATCAAGAAGTTCATTTCGCAGCCAAGCAGTCTCTGCACGACATTTTGGGCAAGTGTCTTCGCCTGTAACAGCAGACCAAACAAAACGGTGTGAGTTTGGTGGGCGGAAACTATGTGGGTGCCGCCCATTGTATGTATATATGCACGCACACACACACACACATGCACATGCCTACCCCCCAGATATACGTATATCTATAATGTAGTAAAGCTTCAACGTGTAAAATAGTACTCGAACAGTTAAGAGAGTAAAGATGTTATAATGAAAACTAATTTGCCAAACCGCTAAGTTACAGGGACGTAAACATACCAACACCGGTTGTTAAACACATACAAAGAGATACACACATACGCACACACACATGCGACAGGCTTCTTTCGTCTATCAAATCCACTTACATGGCTTTGGTCGCCCCGAGGCTATAGTGGAAGACACTTGCCCAAGGTACCACGCAGTGAGACTGAACCCGGAACCATGTGGTTGGAAAGTTTGACTTGCAGCTTAGCTGGATAAATGAGGATTGACTATAGACTGTATTTCAATCGAGCTGGTCGTTGCATAATACAATAGTTTCAGAGAGGGGAAACAATTGTTATCTGCTCAGCTTATGGCATTTATATATTCTTTTCTTTCATTCTTTTACTTGTTTCAGTCATTTGACAACATGAAATACGAAAACAAAGTTGGATACGCAAACAACGAGAGAAACAACTGGAAAACAAGACAAGTAACATAAAGAACGATCCTTCATCTGTTGTCGGGTGTCCATCTACTCCTCATTTCGAGCATTGAACGACCGCAGGAGCAACTGCCTTCGAAGTCTCATATTGTTGTTCCATATATGCATATATCTGTACCCATATATGTGCATATATATGTATGCATGTACATATATTTTGTATATATGCATATATATATATATATATATATATATATATATATATATATATATATATATATATACATATATATATTCTCTCCTTCTTTTCTCTCCTTGTTTCTCTCCTTGTTTCTTTTTGTGTTACTTTCTGTGGAACAGCGTGGGCTCGAAACGTTAAAGACTTTTTCAATTCCCGAGCGTTATACTAATGCATCTATTTGTTTTCTACACCACCTGTCTTCGTCTGTTGTTTTTATTGGTGAATTCTACCTATATATATATATATTATATTTGTATTCCTTTTCATATATATATATTCCTTTATATATATATGTATGTATGTATGTATGTATGTATGTATGTATGTATGTATGTATCTATCTATCTATCTATCTATCTATCTATCTATCTATCTATCTATCTATCTATCTATCTTTCTATTTATCTATATATATGTATGTTTGTGTGTGTATATATATTCCGGGTTAAAAAGGAACTGTCCTTGGTAAGATGTTTTTTGTCGGAGATAAAATAATTCTATGATTATATTTGAATTTTCAAGCGTTTCTCCTTTTCGTGAATGCTAGTGACGTCAATTATTAACTTATCGCTCCACAATTCAATTTTCATCACCTCTTTTCTAATATGTAGCAAATGCGCGTGTGTGTGTCATGTTATATATTGCGTGCCTAGCTCCAATCTATTATTTATTTATGGGTCTAATTTATAGAAAACTGAAAGAAGCCCGTCGTATATATATATATATATATATATATATATATATATATATATATATATATATATATATATATATATGGATGTATATGTATGTGAGTATATGTTTGTGTGTCTGTGTCTGTCCCTCCAACATTGCTTGACAACCGATGCTGGTGCGTTTACGACGTCTGTAAATTGGCGGTTCGGCAAAAGTGACCGATAGAATAAGTACTAGGCTTACAAAGAATAAGTCCTGGGGTCGATTTTCTCGACTAAGGGCGGTGCTCTAGCATGGCCGCTGTCAAATGACTGAAAGAAGTAAAAGAATACATGTCTAATATAGCCCGAGTCTATAATAGAAATCACTTGTCCAAGGTGCTACGCAGTGGGACTGAACGTGGAACAATGTTGTTGGAAAGCAAGCTTCTTACCGCACAGCCACAACACACACACACACACACACACACACACACACACATTTATATCCCCTTCACACATACATGCATGTGTCTTTGTGTCTGTGTTTGATCCCACCATCGCTTGAAAATTAGTGTTGGTGTGTTTATGTTCCCATAAGCTGGTGCTTCGATGAAAGAGACTGAATAAGGTTTTTTTTTTTTTTTTTTTTTAAATAAGTACTGGGGCGATTCATTAGACTAAAAAAAGATTATCCAAGGCGGTGCCCCAGCATGGCCGCAATCTGATGACTAAAAGAAATAATATATATATTTGCGATAATTACATTGTATGAACATGCATGTATATAGATTTGTATCTTATACACATACATAAGACATATATCATCTATATGCATATATTACATATATAGATATGTGTGTTTATGTACAAGCATATGTATACATGTGTATGTATATACGCGCATGTGTATGTGTGTGTATGTGTATGTAGGATTCAATATCTTTTATCTTTATCTTTTACGCGCCTCAGTCATTCGACTGCAGCGACGCTGGAGCACCGATTGGAAGGGTTTTAATCAAACAAATCGATCCCAGTACTTATTTTGTATAAATCATAAATATACATTACATCTACATATATTTATAAACCTAAATATGAGTATAAAATAAAGATACACATCCATAGATATTACTTACGAGTATATTTGTTTCGGCATCCACTATGTATACCAGTGAACATAATAAAGCTTGTAACACCACAAGCTGTAGTGACACCATCTTTGATTGGGGGAAATGTGGGTACTAAGAGAAAAAAACAAAAAAAACAGAGGAGAAAGAACAACAAGAACGAGAAAAAGGAAAGAGAAGATAGAAAAAGAAATAAGAGGCGAAGGGTGACAATAATGATGATGGTGATGATGATGATGATGATGGTGATGAAGCGTAGGAGGTGAATAATAATAATAATAATAATAATAATAATAATAATAATAATAATAATAATAATAATAATAATAAAGTGCAAGAGGAGAAAGGAGGGTGATGAAGAATAATAAATGTTTTTTGATACGATTTGCCTGAACGAGATTTTTGGAGTATTTCTCCATTTGGTAATAATAATAATAATAATAATAATAATAATAATAATAATAATAATAATGATAATGATAATAATAAAAATAATGATGATGATGATGATGATGATGATGATTATAATAATAATAATAACAATAATAATAATAATAATAATAATAATAATAATAATAATAATAATAATAATAATCTTTTCTACTATAAGCACAAGGCCTGAAATTTGTGGGGAGTGGGATAGTCGATTACATCGACTCCAGTAATAATGAAAGAATAAGAATAAAATGACAACGAGGAAGAAGAAGAAAAAGAAGAAGAAGAAGAGGAAGAAGAAGAAGAAGAAGAAGAAGAAAAAAAAAGAAGAAGAAGAAGAAGAAGAAGAAGAAGAAGAAGAAAAAGGACAATGAATTATTAAAAGAGGATAGAGTACAGGAATGAGAGAAAGAAGTAGAAAAAGAAGAGGAAGAGAAAGAAGGCAGTCTAACAATAATAACGGTATCATCAAATGAAAACTTTTAAAATGCTTTTGTTTATTCTGGTGAAGAGGTGTGCGTCTAGTGTTTTAGAACGATAGTGAATTAAAGATGCAACAACAACACCATCATTAGAAACAAACAAAAACAGCAACAATATAATTATGATTAATTCGGTGAGTATGGATATGTGCAGGGATAGGGGCAGCGTGTTCTATTATTATTATTATTATTATTATTATTATTATTATTATTATTATTATTATTGTTATTGCTATTATTATTATTATTATTATTATTATTATTATTATTATTATTATTATTATTATTATTGTTGTTGTTATTGCTATTATTATTATTATTATTATTATTATTATTATTATTATTATTATTATTATTATTATTATTATTATCATCATTCTTCTTCTTCTTCTTCTTATTATTATCATTATCATTATTATCATTATTGCTATTATTATTATTATTATTATTATTATTATTATTATTATTATTATTATTATTGTTATTATTATTATTATTATTATTATTGTTATTATTATTATTTTCTTTTTACTGATACAAAATGTTGGTCATGTATGTAAAAAAATCTTAAGGATATGTATTTTACGCAGCAGGTAGTTGGGCTATTTGAAAGATATATCACTTTTCCAGCTGCTGGTGTTGTGTGTGTCACTCAACACACAAAATGGAATAACGATAATAATGAAGCAAACACAAATCTCATTTTCGTAATGCCAAGAGTGACAAATATATATATGTATATCTTTCATTTTAGCTCAAATAGCTACTGTACACTTCATTGATAGAATACCAATCCCAAAGCAAATTTAAATAACAGGAATTAAAGATTTATTCCCCAAACAAAGTATTCCCTCGACATTATGATGTTTTTCAACTGCTGCTTACGACTTTTGTATCGTCTTACAGTATTTAATTTTATTAACATATACAAACCTCCCGATCCTTTCTAGTATAATTCCATTTGCTTCCATCAACAAAGTTCTTAAATTTTTCCACATCACATTTCTCTCTCTCGTCTGTTGTTACTAAAGTTGTTGTTGTTGTTGTTGCTATTGCTCCAAATTTCCATTTGGTGTGATACTCCACTGTTGGTTGTTGATATGGTTTGCTAGTATAATACGTGTTGGCGCACCACTATATCAACCAAATTCACTATGGCTTCTATTCGGTTTGCGAAAGACAGATGGTGCCATTTTTCATACTCAGCGTATGACTTTCGGTAACCTCATTTGGCTATTGTTAATTAAACAGCCTAACCAGCGTGGTTTGGACATTGAAGTAGTGATTTTGCTTAACTTAAAAATCTTTTCTAAACCTTTCTACGAATTTTCTCTCTTGTAGCCCTAATACCGAATTCCCCAGCGAATCTCGCCAGCAGCTGTCTGATATATTTTTGTATTTCTAACGAACAAATTCTGTATTCATTTAACCCTTCTTTTAATTGATTCAGTAAACTAGTTACTGGAAACTTTTTATTTTTGTAAAAATATCCTAAACTTACTTAAACTCTTGTTAAAGGCTTTGTCAACTTGAGTGTGTATCTTGTTAACCTGTGATCTTGTAATAATAATAGTTAGAAACAAGGCGTCCTAGCTAATAATTTGATTAAAATAAGTATTCCCGAATCAACCTGTTGATGTTGGTCCTTGACTTATATGACACAGTCCAAGATATTGTAATATTACATAATATGTAAGGCGGTGAGCTGGCAGAAACGTTAGCACGCCGGGCGAAATACTTAGCGGTATTTCGTCTGTGCTACGTTCTGAGTTCAAATTCCGCCGAGGTCGACTTTGCCTTTCATCCTTTCGGGGTCGATTAAATAAGTACCAGTTACGTACTGGGGTCGATACAATCGCCCTAATCCCTTTGTCTGTCCTTGTTTGTCCCCTTTGTGTTTAGCCCCTTGTGGGTAGTAAAGAAATAAGAAACGTTAGCACGCCGGGCGAAATGCTTAGCGGTATTTCGTCTGCCTTTACTTTCTGAGTTCAAATTCCGCCGAGGTCGACTTTGCCTTTCACCCTTTCGGGGTCGATAAATTAAGTACCAGTTGCGTACTGGGGTCGATCTAACCGACTAGCCCAGGTTCTCAAAATTTCAGGCCTTGTGCCTAGAGTAGAAACGAATATTACGTAATATGTATTAACTAACTAGTTGATACCTACTGGTCAGTTTAAAGCAATCCATAGAGATATTCAGATTTTTGTTTTATCTTTAGACACGCCGACAGGAAATGAACACTTATCCAAAAAAGGCCACATTATCTAGTTGATATCTACTGGAGTGTTACAGTGGATTTAAGGTCAGAATGAAAAAACCGGAAGAAATGCTGCTAAGCATTTTATCGAGAAATAATCAAACCTTTGCAATTTCTTTTGACACTCCTTCATAATTATATGGTACTTCCATTTCAAGTAATCTTTTCTACTAAACGCACGAGGCCTGAATTTTTTTGTGGGAAGGGACTAGTCGATTTCATCGACCTCAGTATTTGACTGGTACTTAATTTATCGACTTCGAACGGATGAACAGCAAAGTCGACTTCAGCGGAATTTGAACTCAGAACGTAAAGACAGACGAAATACCACTAAGTAGTTCGCCCGGCGTGCTAACGATTCTGCCATCTCGCCGCCTTACTTCCACTTCAAATAATGAATACATGCACTAACGACCGAATCTTGAGATGTCCCTCAACGTTACTTTAAAAAATTTAATTCTTCTCTAATTCTGGAGTACAATATTGACTGATATTTTATGTCTAGAAATGACAGACTGCTCTGCTGAAATAAATGGAAATTTTGGCCTAGACGGTAAGGCTTTCTAAACTGGTGCATCGACCAAACAAAGATAAAGAAAATCAAAGAAAAAAAAAAAAGTGTCAAGAAGCAGAAAAGAGATAGGGTACCGTGGAATAAAAACATAAGTGATATTGGTTTCAAGTTTTGGCACAAGGCTAGCAGTTTTATGGAGGGGCTAATTCGGTTAAATCGAGTTAAGTGGTACTTTTTTTATCGACCCTTAGAACATGAGAGGCAAAGTTGACTTCAGCAGAATTTGAACCTAGAATGTATAAACGGACGAAATGCCGCTAAGCATTTCGCCCAGCGCGCTAACGATTCTATTAGTTTGCTGCCTTTGGTATCATGTCAATATTAAGTTAGCGAAATTGTTTCAGAAGGCACGGGTGTGTTGTTAAGAATCTCACTTTTCAACCATGTGATTTCACGGTTCAGTCCCACTGTGTAGTACTTTGGGCAAGTATTTTCTATTATACTTCAGGTCGACTAATGCTTGTGAGTAAATATAATATGTGTGTGTGTGTGTGTGTGTGTGTGTGTGTGTTTCTTTGTGTTTGTCTCCATTACCACTTGACAACCGGTGCTGGTTTCTTTACGTCTTCATAGCTTAGCGGTTCAAAAAAGTTACCGATAAAGTGCCATACTTAAAACATTAGTGCTAGAAGCGATTTCTTCGACTGAACCCTTCAAGGCGGGTTCTCAGCATAGTTGCAGTTCAATGTCTAAAACAAATAAAAGATAAAATGTGTTTGTGAATGGCAGAAGAATTAGAGTACCGAACGAAATACATTATTCTACTTTTCAATTGAAAATTTAGAATCATGTTCTGTAGAAATGATAGTCAAGTTATATTTGTTATCGAATCTATTTTTTTAAAATAAAAGTGGAGATGCTAACGTCAACAACAATCATGTAAGATGAGTATATTGGGTGTTTCACAGCTTTCAGTTCTTTGGTTTGATTGAAGGAAATTAGCATACTAAGATAAAGTTTAAATATAAATGTACGTCGTGTACTTTGACAGCAGTTATTGTAGAGGAGGCACTAGCGTAGCTAGAAGGAGGCGGATGGGGCGATTCCGCCCCGCGTGGAGGTCACACCACTTTTGGGCCTGCTGTAGGCAATATGTTTTTTGTGGGGAATATGTTTCTTGGGCAATATGTTTTTTGTAGGGGCGGCGGATCTTTTTTAAAACGGGGGCCACATTTTTCATTAATGTTTTACGTAGTGCCTTTGGTACCGAAAGACTTTCAAACTTCGTATACTTATCTATTTTGTGTTATAGAACAGAAAAATATTTTTGTATTCGAATTTATTTCATGTAAAAAATTGTCTTATTTCGATAATTTCAACCAATCACTGACGTCCATTCAGCCGATATACATTAAGTGCCGACTACATAAACAAACGATTCTTCGTTTTATTTGCTTTTTTCATTTTAAATTTGCTTTAACCCTAACCCTAACCCTAACCCTAACCCTAACCCTAACTCTAACCCTAGGGTTAGGGTTAGGGTTAGAGTTAGGGTTAGGGTTAGGGTTAATTGTTTCAGAATTGTTTGTTTATGTAGTCGGCACTTAATGTATATCGGCTGAATGGACGTCAGTGATTGGTTGAAATTACAGAAATACGACAACTTTAACATGGAATAATTTATGGATTTCTTTTTTTTTTTAAAAAGACTAAGAGAAAAAGATGTTTTATATGACACATTCTACCAGTGATCCAAGTTTCAAAGTGTTTCGTTAATGAAAAATGTGGCCCCCGTTTTAAAAAAGATCCGGGGCGGCAAACTGAAGGGCCGCCCCGGGCGGCACACTGAAGGGCCGCCCCGGGCGGCACAAACTGTAGCTATGCTAGTGAAAGGAGGTAACCGTTTCTAGATTAATCATGGCAGGTTAAAAGTTTAAATTTTTGGATCGAAGTGTATCGGAGAAGCACAGAATATACATAATTAAATATTTCTCCTTTAGCACTCATTGCAAAGATTTTCTCGTCATAGGTAGCCATGTATAGCGACACTTCATCCTTATCTAATATCGTCAGCATGACCCAAATGTCGCATTTATCTGGATTGATTATCTATGTATTTGGTGTTTAAGGTGCAGGTATGACTGAATAGCTAAGGGTGTCGCTTTGTAATCATGTGTGATCGTTATATATGTCTTGAGTAAGTGTCTTCTGTTACAGCATCGCGTCGACCCAAGGATTATGAATGAGATTTAGTAAATACAATTTGTGTGCAGTCCTATCGGAGGGATTGACATAGAACTGATTGTTATGTCAGACTAAATATGGTGATTAGTGAGACAAAACATCTTAACTCGAAGTGTCGAAGATGGGTCTCGTTTTGTGCGTGTGATTAATGTAGCAAACTTAGCTGCATGAATGTTACTTGGAAAGCCATGTCGGTTAAAGAGATGAGGCTAAGATAAGATTCTTTTGAGAAAGAGCGAGAAAATTCGATCACAATTCATGAGTGGCTGCTGGGTGGATCACTAATGTATTCATGTCAATGAATGCTTTGGATGTCAACCATAGAGAAAAGAAAAATACTGTTTGCTAGTATATTGGCTTCAAATTTTGGCACAAGGCCAGTAAGTTCGGCAGAAAGGGTTAGTCGATCACATCAGCCCCAGTGCTCAACTGGTACTTATTTTATCTGCCTGGAAAGAATGAAAGGCAACGTTGACTTCGGCGGAATTTGAACTCAGAACATAAAGACGGACGAATTGCTACAAGAACATTTTGCTCGGCATGCTTACGATTCTGCTGCCTTGACGCCTTAACAGTTTGCTAACATATTAAAGTCAGGTTTAAGAGCGTTCATAGTTAATATTAATTGACGCTCAAAGAAGGAAAAAGTTACAGAGTAAAAGTATAACTTCTTTGACATAGTTCTTGATCGGATCCCAGAGGAAAGTTCAGGAGAAACAAAATTTTAAAAAAATGAGAGGAGGTTGAAAGAAGAAAAGAGAGGAGTGATCTAGGACAAAAAAAAATGTACGTAGGTTAGTTCACATGTTCGACTTCTGACGAACTGAAAGTGTAAGGGTTGATTGTGGTTTTCATGGCAAGAGAGTGATACAGGAATGTTTCTTGGGATGCGTGTGTGTATAAGTGCGCGCGTATGCGTTAAGTGTATATGTGTGTATATGTGTATCTGAGTAATAGGCTTGTAACAATTTCGATTTTGTTGAGAGAGTAGCAGATTATCTGTTGGACTCTGTAGGTTGAAAATATATAATCTACATTTAGAAGTAATTCTAAATTATGGTGAACTAAACAAGGTAACTTCTAAATGGTCGCACAAGAAGTTACGCACAGGGCTCAGTCCCCCTCAAATCCCACCCAACCAGATAAATGAAAGGTCTCATTGAATAGTAGATGTAATCTGCTATTCGTAGATGTAATATATTTGAAGGAACACAGGACGACGACGATAACAACAACAACAACAACAACAACAACAACAACAACAACGACAACAACAACATCTTTAAATAATAATTTCAAAAGATATTTATTGGACAGTTGGAAAACATGAATGACTTGGACACATTCTTCTGCTTTAAATATGATTCAGAACAAACATTTGTAGAAAAATATACTTCGTCCACCAGATCCATGTAATAATTTCAAGGATATGAACTCACAATATATATGTAGAGTCGTTCTATAATTATTTTATTAACCATTAAATCTAATATATGCACGTAAAACAATTCGATGGAATATCTAAATATATAATAACCAGTAGTGTATATAATTTATAAATATTTATTGTTGCCTATTATCAAATTCAGATATTTCTACACCATAACAATTCTAAACGGGTAGATTGTCATTTCACATGAAATCAGTGTCAAACCTCGTTCTTGTCTCTCACATCCCAAAACAATAGGATAAACTTCCAGTAGCGGTATGGTAACTGACTTTATTATATAATCCTGCTTCGTTAGACAGCACCATCTGATTTGGGGGTTTTTCAATGCATTGGAATTCGGTTACATAATCACCTGAATTATATATATATATATAAAAAAACGTGTCAACAAAATATTAATATATTTTTACAAGGCAATAGTTCTTGGAATTAATTAGTCTTAAATATATATTTTTAATAAGGTTTTGAAGATTATTTCAAGATTAAAAACAGAATGTCTGTCTATGTATGTATGTATGTATGTATGTATGTATGTCTACATCTAAATGTAGATGCAACCAGAGAGGAAACATAAATGAAAATATAAGTTGAGTACTTTGTATGTTACTTCATAACTTTATCTTCTGTATTTTTCATAACCTCGGAACAAAGTAATTAAAAAGTAATCTTCTTATCAGACAACCAGCCCTTAATTTTAATGTAGCAAAATTATTAATATTTCGTTTTAGAAAATATATATTACTTACTCAAAATTCCTCCTGCTGGAACAAACTTGCGAAGTATATTGAAATGCAGGGATAAAAATGTTTCCGCGTTCGAACTTCTGTATTGGCTTACTGTTATTGAAAATGAAGGTGTCATTTGCAATACTTTTGGTTTGATGATATCAGTCGGGTCTTGTGGCTCAGGAGCATAGCCAGTAATACCGGAATGCATCCTAAAAATTATTCCGTTGAGACTTCCCAAGCAATTAGTGTTTGGTGCATTTTTCACTTGACCATAAACAAATACACCTGTAGAATAAAGACAATTTATTTAAAACATTACATAAGAATAAAGTATAAATTTATTTTACATTGAATTTTCAGAATGATAAAAATATTGCTTTTTTTGAATTTGAACACTTGCATTGTATTAACAACCAGAAGTAACATTTTAAATCTTGGAGATGAAAATATTGTTTATGCGCCTTTAATAATTGTTATGAGACAGTGGGACAAGCATATCTCCATGGCGAACTCCAGCTGGCAAAAATATTGAATCTCGTACCTGCTTGCTCATCAGCCAAAAGAAAGATTTCAGTTTGGTTTCTGCATTGAATACTATCAGTAAAACACAAGTCTGTCGAACAGTTTAATGGTTTTAATAGAACACCTAGAAAGGGAAAATAAAACACAGAAAAAGAATTTTGAAATATTACCTTCTTGTGTTTGTTGTATCTTGAGAGAGTTATTATAGGAATAATGAGCAGACGTGAGTGAATATATGTTTACTGAGTAAAGTGCCCATACAAACATACACACTCAGAGGTATATAGGTTTCTTAATTGAATACTAAATAAGTCTAGCTACACAGCTAAATAAGACCCAAAAAACAAAAATAAAATCGTAATTTTCTGTAAAATAGTATTAGAACGATTACATTAATTGCTGATTGTTGGTAAAGTAATTGACAAAAAAAAAAAAAAAAAAAAAGATAATTCGATTATGTGAAAATCATTAATTGTTATAAATTAAATTCTTTAGCTTTCAAAGTACATTTAAAACTATAAATAATAACATGTAATTATTGTGTTGAAAAACCCTTCCCCGTGTAGCCTCCGACTTTCTTTTATCCAAAAAGGGTTTTTAAACCCAGTGCATACAACGTATTATTTATACCTCTAATTGTAGTTCGAGATCCAGTTCTAAAAAAAAAAACATTATTTCACGTTCTCTCGAAAACTTATAAATATTTATGCAATCAATTTTTTCTAGAATTAAACGGTAATTTATTACAAACTAATATTGTGGTATCATGATTATTAACGTATGCTGAGCATGTTATGGAGCTTTAGAATAAAGAGGTTAAGTAAAATTACATAAAGATTATTCTTAAGAAAGCCGTAAAATTTGTGAATCTCTTCTTTAGTATTTACTTAAAATCTCACAAATGAACCAAGTAATTAATAAACCCAACCTTGACATGATTGTTCTGTCAAAAGAGAGAAAAAATGCCAGTGTCAATTTGCTCTATTAAGAAATAACCCTGCAAGCCATCCTTAGTATTCATCAATGGCAGAACATAGTTACAATGGATAAAGCTTCTCTTGTGTTATTTAGAAATGTCTCTGGTAAAAAGTCTTTACTGTGAAGAAAAT
>NC_142932.1:19426625-19489125 GCF_046866305.1 Octopus bimaculoides | reverse complement strand
GCCAGTGTTGTTTTTTTCCTTCTTATTTTGGGTCTCTGTGATTTTATTTTTGGGCAATTAATTTCTGATACAGTAATTATCCGAGTTGGAAAATATTATGGTGGTCGAGTTGATTGACGTAAAACTACAAGTTAATGCTCCATCACAGCTATTGTACAATAAATTAGAGCAGTAAAAATTAAAAAAATAGCATATATCGGACATCGACTTATATCATTGACTAATAAGAAATAAATCCTATTATTTTTTAAAATAATAAAAATGTAATTGATCATAACATCCTTTTTACTCACCTTTAGAGCCAAATTAAGAATATCATGTCGCACTTCCTCTGTTCTGTCTTCTTTGAGAAGTTGTTGCAAGGTGAGGTAAACGTAAGTCTTTTCGGTAATTTCAGAAAATGACTGAATACTAGTCAAACTGGAATTTTGCGAAAAATCATCAGCGTATGTGATAAAGTCATCTCCATATAATTCTAGTTCTAATATTTCGTTATCAGCCCCGTAGCTGTTTGTCATTGTTACACTCACATTTATAGTTGGTTGGTATTCTTGCGGCAAAACACCAGAAACAACTAATTCTGAGCCTTGGAAGTAGTTGCTAAATGATGTAGAACTAGTATTAACAACACCATCTAAGTAAACAAATGTAATATCCTTTAATAAAATGTTAGATATTTCTTTATAAAGATTTTCAATTTGAAGTTTACTGTCAGAGTCTACGTAGATCTTTCTATTGAAGCCTCCGTTTTCTGTGGCAAGCTCACGAAGAAATTTACTGTCACAATTATCTCCGAAACAAAGTGCAAATAATGAAATATCTTGGTTGGCTTCTCTCACGTTTTTCTTGATTTGTTCGTGGTTAGTGACTCCTTCTGTTGGCTCTCCGTCAGTGAGAAATATGATCATACTTTTCTCTGTAGGGGATAAGGTTGGCTTGTATTTGTCTATACTTTGAAGGAGAGCAGCGTTAATATTTGTACCTGAAACAACAGTAAATTTACATACTCAGAAAAAATAACAGGATATTTGTACACATAAAGAATTAGCATCAGTGATACAAACTTTACAGGAAAGCAGAGCAAACGTATATTTAAAAGTTAAATGAAAACAAATTATTTCAAAATGGAAAGAAGATGCGTTAAATGATAAAATGATAAAATATAAAACTTTCTTAAAATGCCTATGCAACATGTTTGTTCAAATAAGATGATGAAAATTTCATGATGATTGTAGCTCAGTAGTACATAGTAATAAAAGCTTTAAAATAAGGACATGAAGAACCGCTGTCAAATAGTGAACTTAAATTTTAACATAGAATATTAAGATTGTAGGATAAAAAATGCTATGCTAAAGAGGAAATCTAATAGTTTAGGACTATAAGTTGATGAAAGCTACTGCTATAGCAATGATAATTTTCGTCTAAATAGAACGAAATTGCATCACAGCTTCAAAGGAAAACAACACTGCATAACGTAGTGTTGGCACTTCAACGTGTGCCATCACTCACACTAATATACTATGCATAATACATATGAGGAAAATAAAGAAGAATTGAGCTAACCGAACAACTTTGTTTTTATCATTTGGATGAGGAACATAAAATAATAATTTAGAGAGTAAACAAAAATAAGCATGTAACAAAAGCTTTAGCCATAATTTGAAGGACTATATATTCATGAACTCACGATATTAGAATTAAAATTAACCTTAAATCTTCCTTAATATAATCTAATAAAATTTAATAATAGATTGTAATGCAATATACGTTCTGGAAATAGGTTCAGACTGTCATAAATTAAATTCGATACAGATATAAGAAATTTTTTTTACTTACTTCCACTGGCTTCAAGTTTCTTAGTGTAATTTTTGCCTAATATTTTGTTAAGATTGTTTGCTATCAAAAATTCGTCATTCATCCACGAGACATCACTGCTGAATTTTCCGATGAGAAATTTATCAAGTTCTGGATCGAGTTGATCAAGGATACTTTCCATAGCTTGTCTCAGTTGTTCAATTTTACGTCCATACATTGATCCACTGACATCAAGCATAAATATGATGTACTTTGGAAGAGTTGGCATGGAATCAGAAGTGAAGAAGTGCACAAAGTAGCCATCAACTGCCTGCGAAATTTGGACAAGAAATAAAATATTAATGAATATTTCATATAATTGTTTACTGAAAAGTATTCCAACTAATATTTAGTATGAGATATTACAAGTATACATGACAATATTTAGAGTCATACTATACAGCATACTAAACATGGCTTCTGGCTATGTTCAAAACCTTCGCTGCCTTCTGAGACTAGTAATAATTCGTTGTATATGTTATAATGCTCGAAGTTGTCTCAAGTTCTATAAATCTGTATATGGTTAGCTCTCTGCTTAATTTTCAAGATTTTGCTTATTTGATTAGAATTGTAGCTGGTTAAACAAATGACCATGCCCACATTTCTGTGATCATCACTTTAGACGTTACCACCGATATTTCTACTACTGTCTCTTGGGGTTTAACTACCCAACAAACTGAACAAAAGATCGATGACTACAGTTCTGATCCAGTAATTTAATTCTCCTTTCAATGTCCTAATCAGCATGTATTACAAAGTGACCAGTCACAATAACACAGGTATGGTTCCGGGCCCATTTCCACTGCGCGGTACTTTAGGTAAGTGTCTTCTATTTTAGTCGCGAGCCGACCAAAGACGTGTGTGAATTTGGTAGTCGGAAACTGAAAGAAACCCGTCATATGTATATATATATATATAATAATAATAATATTAGGGATAAAATCCAAAATTACAGGTAAAAACTCAATTAAAATCAATTTATAAAAAATCAAAATTAAATTGAGCTTTATAGATAAAATATATATAAAATATATAATTTTAGGGAAAATAACCAAGTTTCAAGAACTCATCGATGAAAATCCACTATCACATATAGAAAAATTAACAATTAAAAGCACAAATAAATATCATAAGATATCTTTATCTAATGATATTTACTTTGTTTTATATTATACTCATTTATTGTGCTTTTAATTGTTAATTTTTCTATATGTGATAGTGGATTTTCATCGATGAATTCTTGAAACTTGATTATTTTCCCTAAAACTATATATATATATAATATTAGGGATAAAAATCCAAATTTACATGGAAAATTCAATTCAATTTAATTTATCAAAATTTAAATTAAATTAAATTTCACAATATATAATATATAAATATATAATTTAGAGAAAAAAAACACAACTATAGAATTCATCCATGAAAATCCACAGTCACATATAGAAAAATTTAAAAAGTAAATACACTAAAAAGACCTATAATAAAAACACAAAGTAATGAATATAAAAATAATAAAACGACTACACGTGTTTCATAACCACATTTTCAAATAGAAAATAAAATCAAATCAAATCGATTCACAACTAAAATGTTGCCTCCACAGATCATATGTGCCTTCACATGTGAATTTATCCTTCGCCCCACAGTAACAAAAATATAGTGTTATCCTCTAAAGACGATTTTTCGCACTAGACATTAGATAACGGAGCGACTATCTAATACATGAAATCTGCGCGCATGGATGGTATGGAAAAGAAACGGCGACTGCTATCTCATATTTGATGTGAGAAATGGTCATATCTTATTGATGCTGTTGAGATAAAATGCAGATAAATAGTCTTGGGAGACAACTAAATGAGCTATTAATCTAGAGTTATTTCCCTTACCCTTAAAAAAAAATGTTAAGACAGCTGTGATGCTGTATGTGTCTGGTGAGAACGAAAGCGTCACAGATAAAATTGAATATGAAATTGAATTTCTTGGAGAAACGCAAGCTTTAATTTCATACTTGCAGAAAATGAAGCTTAAGCTTAACTAGGGAAAAAATTATGTTAAAATATTTTCATCATCCAGACATCTACCTAATCTGCAGAAAGGAAATTTTTAGTGCTTGCCAACTTGAAAGAAGGTATATGAAAGAAGGTATATGTTATATTACGGGCTCCACTAGTATTATGATTACTAGGTTCTCCGTCTTCGGTTTTTCTCACAGTTGAGACTTTAATGTACATAACATAGTACATAACACATAACACAGTACATAACACATATAAGCATATGCAACCAAACAGGGTTAAAAGCTTCTGCTTCCACATACCATTAGTTTTTGTAGTAATTATTGATAATTACTTATATTAAAGATATATATATATATATATATATATATATATATATATATATATAGTTTTAGGGAAAATAACCAATTTTCAAGAACTCATCGATGAAAATCCACTATCACATATAGAAAAATTAATAATTAAAAGCACAATAAATATAATATAAAGTAAAGTAAATATCATAAGATAAATATAATAAAAAGATTACACGTGTTTCATAACCAATTTTCAAATAGAAAAGAAATTTAAATCGATTAAAATCAATTGAAATTATCTAAAATAAGTTCTATTCAAAAATATAGCTACTCGTCAGATCGTAAGTAGAACAATAATTAGATATATATCTCAACCAACAATAAGTACCAAATGAATTAATATGATATACTTATTATATAAAGATAGAAAAATTATTTAAAAAATATCATAATATCAAAATAATAACCATTCAATAATCATCCCTTCATCCATAATAATAACATGTATATTATATACAAAAAACATCTTACCTAAATTATCATTGTTTTAAATTATCATTGTTTTAAATACAAGTTGAACGAAGTTTAAGTTTAAAATAATAATGAAGATAAAATTAGTACATATTTAACCGGTGTAATAGTTAAAGCTATACTATTTAAAGCTAAAGACGTTTATTTAATTATGATTAAAGATCAATTGAATAATAGAAAAATACAAGATTATTTATTTCTACAAACGTAATAATAAAAAATATGAATGAAAAAATTATGAATGGAAAAAATTATGAATGAAAAAATTAGGAAAGAAAAAAAAACCCTCAGTTAAAAAATCCTTAACTTTTACTATAGGTAAGAGAATATCTTTACTATCTTCTAATATAGAGATTTTTGAAAAACATGCACCTTATTATAATAAAGCCCTGCAAGAAGCGGGATATACTAATAATATAAAATTTTTTAATAATCCGAATTATTTTTATAATAGTAGTAATAATAATTATAATAATAATGACCTTTTTAATAAACATAACTTTTATACTCATGATAATGTCTTCTTAGGTAATAATAAGAATAATAAGAACAATTGGTATTATAATAAATTACCTAAACATAAACTTAATTTTAATGGTAACAATTTTAAATATTTTAATTTTTTTAATGATAATAATAAATTTAATAATACGAATAATAAATTCAATAATATCTATAATAAGAACAAACTCTGGTTAATTATTCCATACGGTGTACAAGTTAAAACTAACATTATTAATGAAGTTTTTAAAGTTATTGATTTATTCCTTAAAGATAATAAAAAATATCATTATATTTTTTCTAAAAATAATTTTGGTGTAGGTTATTCCACTACTAATAATGTTGCTAATATTATCTCTTCTTTTAATAAATTTAAGTTAAATAATTACTACAAATTTAAATTTAATAATTATTCTAATATTAATTTTAATAGTAATAATGTTGACCAGAATATAATTAATTGTACATGTTTAGATAAAACTAAATGTAATTTTAATAATAAATGTAATTTGAAAGATGTAGTGTATAAATGTATAGTGAAATTATTGAATGAAAATAAACATTATGGTTATAATTTAAATAAGATTTATATAGGTTCGACTTCTAATAAAATTAATTTAAGAGTAGCTCAACATATGCACTCATTTAAGAATAGAAATTTAATTAATTCTACTGGCCTCAGTAAATATATTTGGGAACTTAAAGCTAAAAATATTAAATATATTTTAAAATGGGAGATAGTTTGTAAAGCTAAATCCTATCATATAGGTAATAACTTTTGTAATTTATGTAATAATGAATTTAAAGAGATATTATTTCATAAGGATAATAATTTACTTAATTCTTTTGATGAACGAAAAATAAAATGTAGACATAAACTACTTTATTTATATAAAAACTTTAGCTAATAATTTTTATTTATTTTGTTTATATGGGTATGTGTATATGCATGTACATGTATATATTGAGGGTGTGTGTTTTAGTCTATATGCATTAGTATGTATGTATATTTTTAGGTGTATGTATATATGTTTACGTATGTATTTATATAGGTTTAAGTATATATATATGTGTTTTTTTTTTTTTTTTTTTTTTTTTTTTTAAATATATGTTTGTGTATATTGAGTGTATATTTGTATTTACATGTATGTATAAAGATATATACTTGTGAGTATAGATGTATATTTATATATATATTGTGCGTGTGAGTGAGTGCGTGAGTGTAGTTTTGTTTTAGAATTTTCCTTATTTATATATTTATTTGAGTGAATTTTTATTTGTGTGTATATTTTGTATATTTTTTATATATATAGTTATGAGTATTTTTGTGTATATGTATATGTCTATTTGTGTATGTAATTATGTAAATGTGTATATATATGTATATATATGGGTATAAGTATATATGTGAGTGTGTGGAATTTGTCTATATAAATTAGTAGGTGTATATATTTATGGGTGTATATATATATATATATATTTATGTATGTGTGTATATATATATGTATATATATGTATATATGTATATGTATATATGTATATGTATATGCATGTTTTTTCTGTATATATATGTGTATTTTTATGTGTATGTATATATGTCTGTATATGTGTATCTATATAATATGTATATTTGAGAGCATGTGAGGATGAGTGTGTATTTATATATATTATGCTTTATTTTTATATGTGTGTATGAGTGTATTTGTTTTTATATGTATATTTTGGTAGGTACATGTGTGTATGTGTAGATATATATTTATGTATATATATATATTTATGGTAGTATGTATGTTTTGGTCTATATGTGTTATATGTATTTATATATATGCGTGTATTTATGTATATATGTGTATGTATGTTTTTATTTATGTATATGCTTTTATTAGTGTTTATGTGTATATATGTGTGTATGTTGTGTGTATATACGTATATTATTTTGTATATTTGTATGTATATTTGTATATGCATGTAAGTGTATATATATATGTGTGTATGTATGTATATGTGTATGTATGTATGTATGTATATATGTATGTATGTGTGTATATGTGTATATGTATATATATATATATATATATGTATATGTGTATGTATGTATGTATATATGTATGTATGTATTAGGATGTGTGTTGGGGTATCTATTTAATTATTCTAGTAGCTATATTTTGTTTTTATTGGTAGGTTAATTTTTTTTTTAGTAAGTTTAAGGTTTTATATTACAATGACACGACGATTTTGATAATACTAAATCAATAGTAGTATTTTAGTTTATTTCATAATATTATTTAATTTACGACTATTAATATTTTTATTTATTTATTATATATTAGAATTTAATATTTATTAATATGTTTTATAAGATAACTATAGTTTTTTGTTCTTTTTATGTTGTTAGTTATATAAATTTTAAATTTTTCATTCATTTATTTAAGTATTATTATTTCATTCATGCTTTCGTATTCTATTCTCTATTTTAACGTTCTTTTTTAACGCGCGAACTCTTGCTTAAAACGCTATAGCTATTAGATAACGTCTTAGTTTTTCAGTTTGAATTACGGAAAAATTTGGATAAGTACTGTTTTCACTTTGCTAAAGATTTTCTACTATTTGAAAATAATATGTATTCTTGTTTTTATACTATTCATTTGGTTCTTTATAGATTATTTTAATAGATAACTTATTTAACACTATATTATTTAGGAGTTATAGTTTCATTTCAACATAATATTAGAACTTCGATTGGAATAGTGTTGATATATTTTCGATTATTTTTGATTAATATTATTTGATTAATTATTAATCTTTATAGTTTATAATATCGTTAAAGTTTTTTTTAAATCAAAACTTTGTATATATATATAAAGTTTAACCTTTTATTCTTAATAATTTTTTCTTTCCTAATTTTTTCATTCATAATTTTTTCCATTCATAATTTTTTCATTCATATTTTTTATTATTACGTTTGTAGAAATAAATAATCTTGTATTTTTCTATTATTCAATTGATCTTTAATCATAATTAAATAAACGTCTTTAGCTTTAAATAGTATAGCTTTAACTATTACACCGGTTAAATATGTACTAATTTTATCTTCATTATTATTTTAAACTTAAACTTCGTTCAACTTGTATTTAAAACAATGATAATTTAAAACAATGATAATTTAGGTAAGATGTTTTTTGTATATAATATACATGTTATTATTATGGATGAAGGGATGATTATTGAATGGTTATTATTTTGATATTATGATATTTTTTAAATAATTTTTCTATCTTTATATAATAAGTATATCATATTAATTCATTTGGTACTTATTGTTGGTTGAGATATATATCTAATTATTGTTCTACTTACGATCTGACGAGTAGCTATATTTTTGAATAGAACTTATTTTAGATAATTTCAATTGATTTTAATCGATTTAAATTTCTTTTCTATTTGAAAATTGGTTATGAAACACGTGTAATCTTTTTATTATATTTATCTTATGATATTTACTTTACTTTATATTATACTCATTTATTGTGCTTTTAATTATTAATTTTTCTATATGTGATAGTGGATTTTCATCGATGAGTTCTTGAAAATTGGTTATTTTCCCTAAAACTATATATATTTTATATATACTTTATCTATAAGGCTCAATTTAATTTTTTATAAATTGATTTTAATTGAGTTTTTTACCTGTAATTTTGGATTTTGTCCCTAATAATATTATTATATATATATATATATATATATACATATATATGTATGTTTGTGTGTGTGTGTAGATTTTCTGTAGGTAAAATCTGGTAGTATGTGGGTTCTATTTGTGTTTACTTCATACGTATAGGCCGTATATTTGCCTAAACGTTGATTGACAAAGCAATTTTGGATGGAGTTGGGTGGAGTTTGACATGATATATATTTTGTTAATCCGTTGTATTATTGACAGGCATATGCACAACGAATTGACGTGCCTAGATGTTCTCTCCATAACGATTGATATATATATATATATATATATATATTGTTGTACTTGGGGATGGTCATATTGCCAGTTTAGCCAATAAAAACACACGCACTGTATATTTGGTGTTAATTTTTTTTTTTTTTCAGCTTTATATTACATTAATCTTAATCTTAATCTTATTTCGGCCAGAGTTCTTTCGTCACACTTCTGTGACCTCATCAGTGGTCCTTTGTTTCCTTCTTTTTTATGTGTGTCTCACCTTGCTAACTATCAGCCATTTTGTATTTTGTATTCCTATTGTATGTGTCTACGCATGCGTGTCCTTCAATGTGTCTGTGTCTTTTGTAAGTGCATGTGTGTATGGGGAGTGTCTGTATCACCTATATTCTCTGTTAATACGTGTTCGTTTGTATTAGTTTTTATTTATTTATATGTTCATGTGTGTGTGTGTGTGTGTTTTTTATTTTTTTATTTTTTTTAATGTGTTTAATTAAATTTTGTTAACGTATGTAGTATTTAATTCCATTTGTTTATCTATGTATTGTATTATACTTTGTTCCTATTATTGGTTTATGGGTAACATGTTGTCACATGCTGTGGTTTGTTAGTGGCGTATGTTAGTGTTCCATTCTAGTTTCCTATTCAGGCTAGGTTTCCCTTCTATTATGTGTGTAGCTTCAGTAATTTGTCTAAGTGCTGCATCACTGCTATGTGTAGATAAGATTTTAATTTCTATGTTGTTGATTGAGCCTCTATGTTCTTGCTCAGCGTGCTGGTACAGAACTGATGAGTTCTTCCCTTCCTTAAGTTCCCTCCAATGTTCGTTTGCCCGCTCCCCTATACTCCTTGCTGTTTCGCCTACATATGTCGTTGTCTTATTTCTGCATCGTCCCTCTGTACATCTTATACTATAGACCACATTTCTGGTTTTGCAGTTCGTTTGTGGGCTAAATCTACATACGATACAGTTCCTATCAGTGCAGGGGGTTCTACTGAAAGGGTATGTTCTACTGATAAGGGATTTAATAGGGTTGCCTGGCCTTTCAACAACCTTAATTCTTAGCTTAAGTTTGTCTAGTGCCCTTCTAAAGCGGTACGCCAATTCGCCTCTAGGGGTGGTGTCGACGAACATGACGCTTTGGTACTTGTGGCTATTGTACCATGAGCTTGCCTTCCCTATTTTCTTCTTAGTTCTTTCTATGGTGTTCCATGATTTGCTCCTATAGAGTGGGCAAATCCCATTCCTATCGTTGCGTTTGATTGTTTCAAACTTCTTCATAGCTCCTTTGTAAACCCTGATCCTTTCTTTATGGCTGTAACCCGAGAACTGCATGCGGTGGACGAAATGTTGTATATGTCTCTTTAATTCTGTAGGGTCGCACATGCAGGAGACATTTCGCATTACTCTGACGAGGTCTGCCATCAATATGTTGAATTTGGCATTGTCCGCAATAGCCGAGTTCCGGTGGGTCAGGTACTTGGAGGCCATAGGTTTTGTATAGTGTGAATGGAGGATTCTGGTTTTATTGTTCTTAGTTTCTAGCCAGAGTTCAGTATCTAATACAGGTAATCTATGGTTAGGGTGTTTAGTAGGGTAGTCTATCGTAACTCTAATACTCTGGTGGATGGAGTTAGCTATTTGCTGGATGCTCTCCATAGTCTTAGTTTCTATTTCTATTTCAGGGGTACTCTCTTGTGGGGGTGTCTTTACCACTAAGTTGATATCATCGACATATCGAGAGTACACATTCACGAGTATGGAGTTCTGTGTCAGGCGTTCCTTAAGCCTTCTGTCCCACCATACCATGAAAAGATTGGCCACATCACCGGCGATACTAACCCCGATGGCTGCCCCCTCTTCCTGGGCGTATAATTTGTTGTTAAATTTAAAGGTGTGGCCTTTTAGGGTGACCTTTATACTAGCTCCTAGTGCATGTGCGATCATTTTCTTTACCTGGTGGATATTAGTGGGGGTCCGTATGGCTCTGGTCCATCCACTCCATCTCTCTATAGGGGTCTTCCTAGCCATAGAGGTAATTGTGGGTGGTCTACCTCTTAGACGTCTACTAGGGCAGAAATCTCTAAGGTCGTATCTATCTAGATATGCATCGTCATATGTCAATCTAAGTAGGAGGCCCAGTTCTTCTGTGTTGACTTTTTGGAACTCTACTTCGCTCTCGTTGATCATTTCCACGCACTTTTCCACTGCAAAATCCACGTCGATAGATGGGTATAGTGATACCACATCCATGCTACCCACTATACACCCTGTCAGGTTGCAAGTGTTGTTGCAGTCGTTGATCCTGCTGAGGAGATCTTCCGTGCTGTCACAGACATCAGGTGACATCTGGATTATGGGGCGTATGATCATTGAGAGGAAGTAGGAGATCCTGTAGTTACTAGCGACATTCGCTCCACAGACTGGTCTTGTTGGTGGTCCCACTACAGGATTAGTTGTTACTTTGTGGTCCTTACGGAGCCCATACAGCGTCGGGATATCATTGTTCCGGGCTTGGAAGTTGTTGGCTGTGCGCTTCTGGGGTCTAAGGACAATTGTCCACATCATCATGTGGGCATTGAGGACTTTTTCTCCTTCCTCATGCGCCTGTAAGGTTGTTACCTTCGTATTGGCGATGTGAGGTTGCATTGCCTGGATATAGTTCGGCAGGCTGTCTATTGACATTCTGCCGGACTTATCTGTGGGAAGGCATACCACTTCTCCCTTTTTCGTGCGCTGCATGAGCTTGTGTAGGCCACTTGCGGGTATATTCCCAAGTTATATATATATATATATATATATATATATATATATATATATATATATATATATATATATATATATATATATATATATATATTATAATATTATTAGGGACAAAATCCAAAATTACAGGTAAAAAACTCAATTAAAATCAATTTATAAAAATTAAAATTAAATTGAGCCTTATAGATAAAGTATATATAAAATATATAGTTTTAGGGAAAATAACCAATTTTCAAGAACTCATCGATGAAAATCCACTATCACATATAGAAAAATTAATAATTAAAAGCACAATAAATGAGTATAATATAAAGTAAAGTAATATCATAAGATAAATATAATAAAACGATTACACGTGTTTCATAACCAATTTTCAAATAGAAAAGAAATTTAAATCGATTAAAATCAATTAAAATCAATTTAAATTATCGAAAATAAGTTCTATTCAAAAATATAGCTACTCGTCAGATCGTAAGTAGAACAATAATTAGATATATATCTCAACCAACAATAAGTACCAAATGAATTAATATGAAATACTTATTATATAAAGATAGAAAAATTATTTAAAAAATATCATAATATCAAAATAATAACCATTCAATAATCATCCCTTCATGCATTATAATAACATGTATATTATATACAAAAAACATCTTACATAAACTATCATTGTTTTAAATTATCATTGTTTTAAATACAAGTTGAACGAAGTTTAAGTTTAAAATAATAATGAAGATAAAATTAGTACATATTTAACCGGTGTAATAGTTAAAGCTATACTATTTAAAGCTAAAGACGTTTATTTAATTATAATTAAAGATCAATTGAATAATAGAAAAATACAAGATTATTTATTTCTACAAACGTAATAATAAAAAATATGAATGAAAAAATTATGAATGGAAAAAATTATGAATGAAAAAATTAGGAAAGAAAAAATTATTAAGAATAAAAGGTTAAACTTTATATATATATACAAAGTTTTGATTTTAAAAAAACTTTAACGATATTATAAACTATAAAGATTAATAATTAATCAAATAATATTAATCAAAAATAATCGAAAATATATCAAAACTATTCCAATCGAAGTTCTAATATTATGTTGAAATGAAACTATAACTTCTAAATAATTTAGTGTTAAATAAGTTATCTATTAAAGTAATCTATAAAGAACCAAATGAATAGTATAAAAACAAGAATACATATTATTTTCAAATAGTAGAAAATCTTTAGCAAAGTGAAAACAGTACTTATCCAAATTTTTCCGTAATTCAAACTATTTGAAAATAATATGTATTCTTGTTTTTATACTATTCATTTGGTTCTTTATAGATTACTTTAATAGATAACTTATTTAACACTAAATTATTTAGAAGTTATAGTTTCATTTCAACATAATATTAGAACTTCGATTGGAATAGTGTTGATATATTTTCGATTATTTTTGATTAATATTATTTGATTAATTATTAATCTTTATAGTTTATAATATCGTTAAAGTTTTTTTAAAATCAAAACTTTGTATATATATATAAAGTTTAACCTTTTATTCTTAATAATTTTTTCTTTCCTAATTTTTTCATTCATAATTTTTCCATTCATAATTTTTTCATTCATATTTTTTATTATTACGTTTGTAGAAATAAATAATCTTGTATTTTTCTATTATTCAATTGATCTTTAATTATAATTAAATAAACGTCTTTAGCTTTAAATAGTATAGCTTTAACTATTACACCGGTTAAATATGTACTAATTTTATCTTCATTATTATTTTAAACTTAAACTTCGTTCAACTTGTATTTAAAACAATGATAATTTAAAACAATGATAATTTATGTAAGATGTTTTTTGTATATAATATACATGTTATTATAATGGATGAAGGGATGATTATTGAATGGTTATTATTTTGATATTATGATATTTTTTAAATAATTTTTCTATCTTTATATAATAAGTATTTCATATTAATTCATTTGGTACTTATTGTTGGTTGAGATATATATCTAATTATTGTTCTACTTACGATCTGACGAGTAGCTATATTTTTGAATAGAACTTATTTTCGATAATTTAAATTGATTTTAATTGATTTTAATCGATTTAAATTTCTTTTCTATTTGAAAATTGGTTATGAAACACGTGTAATCTTTTTATTATATTTATCTTATGATATTACTTTACTTTATATTATACTCATTTATTGTGCTTTTAATTATTAATTTTTCTATATGTGATAGTGGATTTTCATCGATGAGTTCTTGAAAATTGGTTATTTTCCCTAAAACTATATATATATATATATATATATATATATATATATATAAGAAATTTCTACTACCAGTGGCCTAGCGTGTAAAAATTTAGTCCATAGACTATATATTATTCATATAAATACAGTGTACATTCAAACACATAAGAGGTATCCATCCATCATAGGATTCCCTCACGCCAGAAAGAACAGCTAGAAAGAACAGGTAAGTTCCAAACTTTGCCTGGCAGATTATTTTATTTGCTAAAATAAGTCAGAAACCATTGGTCCAGGAGCTAGATGGTAAATGTTTTTATTTTTCATTCCCTTCGAAATTTTATCCCTAATAGTGGTTTGGGACTTAGCTGTTCTTTCTAGCGCGAGGGAATCCTATGATGGATACCTCTTATGCGTTTGAATGTACACTGTATTTAAATGTACACTGTATTTTATATTCTCTAATAATTCTGTCCTTTTCGTTTGCATTCAAGTAACCTAATAAAAATTATATTAACTAGTTTTTATTTGTTATTCTCGCACAAAAAAATGTCTTTTTTTAAAAAAGATTACTTCTTTAAATATACACCATATCTTATATTACTTGTATATAACTGTCAAGTCATATCCTAATTCAAATATAACTATGCTGTCCCATTGGACATCTCTATCTCACTTCCTATGATAAATGCTTTATTTGAAGTGTATATTACTTTATTTTTATATAGAGCGAATGTTTCTTAAACATATTTCACTTATATTTTCAAATAACCGTTAGCCGCATCAGCTTCAGTTTTTTCACAACTAGACTCAACAACACTTTTTGTAGTATGCTCTTGATTTTTTATAAGGATAAAATATATATATCCAAATATGTTATTTGCTAGTTCCTCAATCAAGTCTTTTGTAACAATTATAATAATTTTTTGATATATTCTCTTTTGCACTGAAGAGAACAGTAATATGTAATTAATTTAATTTAATTTAATTAATTTCTAATTATTCTACCATATTATTTCCATGTTAATGTTGCTGTTCGAAACGATCGCATGCATGTATTAAAATTCTTTTTTAAATTTGAGCATTTCTTCTTCATTTTTAACAGTTTGTTGAGTTTCTATGGGATACCTTTCCATAAATTCTCATCACATACCATATACACGCACACATATAAGATATGATTATAGTATAATAATCCATTTAAAATGACAAGATGAGAATTTGATGTACAAAAATGACTTACATATATTAAATTTGAATTATTTTGACGATCCACATCATATTCTACTCTGAGTAAACCTGCAACACCATCTTTCTCTGTTATTTCTTCTTGCTGTTTACGACTTGGGTTGTATTTGATGTAAACCTCTCTACTGCTGATGTACTCAATTGAAGCCGAATCTAGATCTGTTTGAAAAACAAACATCTTAATATATATCGATAACAGAGTCGAATAAATACCTATTATTTCAATATCACCAAGCCCAATGAGATATAACTTCACCGGCTTGATGTACTATCTAATGTTGATATGAAACTGTGTCATATTTACTGTGTGATAATGTAAAGTGAACAGCGGCAGAATTAAATGCCTACCTTGGGCGAATAATGTTATGTCAGTGCAGGACATCTTAATACTATTTTTGTCCAATCTTTAATAAGGGACTACGTAACATTTGATGGTGAGATAGCGCGAAATATTTATTGCAAGATATTTATGTTACAACGGGGAAGAGTTGAACAGCCGAATGTCTTTAGAGAACAAGCATCTACTCTTATGCAAGTATTTCGGCTCTTAACGTCCGAAATTCTAAGCAACAGAATGCATCCAGGGTACCTCCTGCTATTCCTTTTTTGCTTCTCTTTGCAATGTAATTAACACCAGCTGGGTGGTCAAGTTGCTCCAGGGACAAAAATTCTTTGGATGTTGTAACCACTTCACTTTAGCTGAACATAGGGTAAGTTATGTCTTCGGAAATTTCTTTTCATTATTCCTTGACTACTAACGTATCTAGCGAGGAATATTTATGTTTACTTTCGGAATGTGAACAATTATGTTTGGAATTTATTGTAACGAAATGTATTGTTTGTCAAGGGATATCTTGTTAAATGGTAACCACTATAGTGATGCAGTGAGAGTGGTAAACAAGAGAATGTGTAATATGTGCGTGCCGTAGCTAGAGGTAGTATATCATTTAATTTGGTATATTTATGGGCGATACGTAACACTTAATCTGCAGGAAAACGTAATGTTTACTGCAGAACAATGAAATGTTTATTGCAGCGCAGTGTAATTCTATTTGGAAAAGGATGCATTGCTACAGTAGCGGGCACTTGGACATTATATTGTTGACCCTAGGATAATATAATGTTAGGGAAGAGACAAAACTTTATCCCAGAAACGTTATAATATTTGAAAAATGTAAATGAAATGACATTTGTCCGATTCTGGAGAGTATTATTTATTCTAAGTGAAGTGTTTTCTTTATACAAGAATAAAGATCATTTTGTAGACACTTTAATTATACTATCAGGAATGTTATCTATTTCCCGTATTTATCAGTGCATCCACTTTGTGGAACTTAAAAGAATCAGTGATTAAAGGAAGTTTATGACGATAATGGCAAATGAAAATATAGAGTAAACCAAACATAAATGACCTGCCTACCTTTGTCGATAGCAATATCAGTTAATTTATCATCTGTTATTTCTGGTACAAATACATTAATGATGTCTTGCGGTTCCCTAATGAAAACCTCGACTAAAAAGTTATCAATAATTTCACCATTGGAGAGATGAATGACGTGCCTGTATTTATTATTCTGACGTGTCAGAAGCTCTTGATAAGTCAAGTTATAAATTACATACTTGTTGGGTTCAACATTAATAGATATATCAAAGACATTTGTGAAGCGGTGTCTGGAAAATAAGAAAAAAATAGATGAAATATTTCTGAAATACTGTTACTGGAATACTAAGAGCAAGAAATATAGAATGAGGAAAATGAGATATTACTTGACTTCAATATAGCCAGCCCCTTGCCCTGTTTCAACGGCATGTTCGTAAATATCTTTAGCGACAAATCTGTCTTTTACTTCGCCCACAGTCACATTTCCATCAATTTCCCTGCAATCAACAATAAAATTAAAAATAACCAACATTAAAAAAATCACAAAAATTATTTTAGAATTTCTGAAATATTTGAAACATGTGAAAAATGAACAATACTTACATAGAAAAATTCGATATAAATGAACTACGAGGCATGTTTACATGTAAGTTTGCGCTGACTGAAGAACTGTGCGGGTTATAATATTTCATAGAAACTAGAGTGGTAGCAAATCGATATTTAATATCACTGATTACATGAAGGGATTTCAGGCTTGCTGTCTGAAAAAAAAGCCAAGAAATACCATAAATCACTTAAATAGATCTTTATTGGATGTTAACTTTTATGCAGAAACACAAAATATCCTTAAAAGCAGTTTGTTTACGTGATGAGTAATAAAGTTCTAAAATCGACAGATTTAATACTATTAGGGCATTTGAAAGAAAAAGACAAGCATTATAGTGTATAGATTTCCAAAGTTAGCCACCCACAGGAAAAGCAAATATCTATTGCTTCCCTTACATGTTTTATATTTTGGTGAGTATAAAATCAATTACAATTACGTTCTCTCTTAATGAGTGCACGTGGTGACTACGAAGAATCCGAAGCTATTAGTATTCATACTTACAGACGTGTTAATGTTTAGCTCTACATGATCTCTGGCGCGAGCTAACCTATGTTTAGAGGCGTTCCAGCCAGGACCATTCAGTCTTGTTAGGTATATCTAGGAATGCATATTCCAATGTGTCTTTTCTTACATATTATGATTTGAAGAAAACTTAGCTGCTATTAGAAACAAATCAATGAGATATGATGGAGAGGCTTCATTTAGAGGATCCGGAAAGAATACTGTTGGTATATTTTAAACAATATACTAATTGTAAAATACTTGTGCCCATCGACAACAAATAATGACCATTAGTTAATAAGAGATGAGATTTGGTTTGAAAATCCATTGGATGTATGTAATCAATGTTTTACTAGGTAAATTGCAACACACAGATAAAATCGATCTATGTTTCATCTTCTGCTTATAAAATAGATGTTCAGACATATAATATAAATATTTACGTTTTAAAGTAATAAAAAGACAACATGGATACCTTTCTGATTTTTCAGAAAACACATTTACTTGATAATTCACATAGTCTAGTGGTTAGGGTGTTGGGCTCACGATCATAAGACCGTACTTTTAATTCCTGGAAGAATCGTCATTTGGCATTGCTCCAATCTACTCGGATCTTGCTAAAGTACTAGTTGCTATAGTAGATGCCATTGAAAGACTGATTGTAACTTAGTCCATACAGTTGTCACTGACAACTACAAAAGCATAACCTGTGGTTACAAACAATTAAGCTATCAACAAGCATATTCAGCATATTCCAGGATGATTGCTTATATATAATACTGTTTGTGCTGGCAGTGAATTCCTTGTCAGCCCTGTTAGCAAAATGCCATGGCTACGTGCTGGAATATGCAGAAAAGAATAGAATTAATGTCACCCGCTCATTTTTGATAATATGACCAACATCAAGTGACGAGTAGAACTAGTCACAACATTCTCACGAGGTATAAGAATGAAGTCTGGGCAAGATAAATGCTCGCATACGATAGTCAGTTGAGTAAAAGTTCCCGACCAAGCAGAGAACATTTACATCAACGGCTTGTCTATCTCTGCTGCTATCTCAAATGATGGAAGCTACAATTATCTCGGAATCAATGAGAATGTTGCATACATTGGTGCTGTGTTTAAAGCCAGAATAAAAAATAGTACTTCTGTAGACTCCGGAAAATATGGAACTCAGAGCTGTCTTCATTTAATGAGACCATATCTCACAATGCTTTTGCAGTTCCAGTGCTAGTACTAACATTTAGGCTATTGGATGAGATACACGATGAGAGAAATAGCCTAGACATCAAATCGAGAAAAGAACTGACCACTTCTGGCCCCTTCCACATTAACAGTGACACCAATAAGATTTATGTGGGCGAAGTGCTGGCGCTAGAGGTATATGGTCACTCCAAACAACCATTCAATGTTACATCGTATTAATCACACAATACCTGCTGAACAGGAAAGAATTGAGTATATTCCTTTATTCAAAAGTGAGGGCAACAACATTTCCAGAGTTGGTGAACTACTGTAGAAGTACTCTGGGGATACAACTGTCTCATGCTGTCCGAATGAGGCCGAACTAGCTTACTTAAACAGAATCTTAGAGGAGAATCACTCATCTTACCAATAAAAGAGCGATGCATGGGTACATATTTCGCAAGCTAGAGTGCAACAACAGCATTGATAAAAAGAGTAGCCTCTTCTGGACCTGTAATAGATACATTACATCCCACCTAGAAGGATATGCCTTTGCTACCCATGAACAGAATATAGCTACTAAATACCTTATAAACGAGAGAGACAAATATACCATCACATTGTGATAAAAAAATAAATAGACCATAAACAAATAAACCTTCATTTTGTGATAAAAAATGTCGACTCTGCTGTTCTAGGGAGAAAGATATCGGCCACATGATCATCAGATACCCCAAAATGTCTACGACCTACCATCTGACGCATGTTATAGTTGCAAAGAATATTTACAATGTTGACCGTAAGAATGACAGCAATGTCGGATATATCAAAGGCATGTCAGTACCAGAAGGTATTCGCCAAATCCAATCTGTCATTGGCACAGGGAAGATTAGTAAGATATTCCAAAAGGTCTCCTTCTAAACTTATGTGAATAGATGTATACACTTGGCTGTATACATTGACAGTTCAAACCAACACACAAACTCCACGACAACCTCACCGGAAAATTTCTTAATACGCTTTGCCGCTTTGTCAGCGATCGGTTTGAACTTTCACAAGAATACGTTAAATCACACTCAAAGAAAAATCATACATACATACATACATACATTCATGTGTGTGTTTGTGTGTGTGCTTGTGTGTGTGTGCTTGTGTGTGTGTGTGTGTGTGTGTGTGTGTGTGTGTGTGTGTGTGTGTGTGTGTGAGAGAGTGTGTGTATATGTATGTATGTATGTATGTATGTATGTATATATATAGGCATGTATATATGCATAACATTTAATTGGGAGAAGTTACAAACTGACTCAACGTCCAAGAGTTTCACCGTGGTCCTTTTGCGCCTATGTATGTGCGTCTCTCTGTGTGTATATTTATATTGTGTGTGTATGAGTGCATATGTGCATGTATGTATGTGCATATGAACGTGCTCGTGCATATTGAGAAATTGTGTATAAACAATCAGAAAGATTGCTTATCAAAAATGTGTAACTGCTACAATAATGCTCATGGGAAATTGTTTTGCCGTTTCAATTTACACATACGATCAGATATATGTGTATGTTGTGTGTGTGTGTGTGTGTGTGTGTATCTGTGTGTCTCTGTGTGTGTACATTTATGTATGTGCATGTATGTGTGCGTAAGTATATGTGTTGTGTTTTTGGAGCGTTGTTTAAAGGGAGAAAGAAAGTGAAAAAGACAAAATGATAGGAAGACAGAAAGAAGGACAGAGAGAAAGAAAGAAAAGTATGGTCGAAATGCCGCAAAGCACTTTCCCCTGCGTGTTAACGATTCTGCGAGCTCACCGACTTACCAGATGCATTAATATTGGTTTCAAATTTCGCCAAAAGGCTATGGGGTAATTCTATTACATCGACCACTGTGCTCTACTGGTATATATTTCATTAGTTGCGATTGGATGAAAGGTAAAGTCGACCTCAGCGGTATTTTCACTCAGAACAAGAAGACGGACAAAAATGCTGCTAAGCATTTTTTCTGGGGTGCTAACTTTTCAACCAGATCGCCGCCCTGGCTGACGCATTAGTATTAAATAACATTAAGGCGACGAGCTGGCAGAATCGTTAGCATGCCGGGCAACATGTTTCTTTCTTTCCTTCTTTCTTTCTTTCTTTCTTTTCTAATTTCTTTCTTTCTTTTTTCTTTCTTCTCTAACCAAGCCTTCCAAACCTCACCACACACACACATGTTCTTGCGCAATGCAAATACACGTGCATATATACACGGATGCCAGCGTGAAAATAAAAAATGCCACCCTCATCCGTGTAGGTTACACTGATCGAAATAAATGAAGAACAGCCACTTTTCTTCACGATGCCTTTGCAATGGTTACCAAGGACATATTTTTTCAGTGGCTATTGGGAATCTATATCATTAATCAACAAGGTTAATTACATCATTTTTGATGGTCTCTATAAAGCCCATTTATAGTGATTTGAATAGTGCCTCAACAAAATGAAGTCCTTTATTCAAAGATACAACTCCAAGAACATATTGGTGATGGGCGATTTTAACTTCCCTTACGTAAACTGGCAGATGAAAGAGCAAACATAATGTCAAAAATAATGGCATATAGACCCTTTTACCATTTTTCATCTTCGTTCTCGAATATTTCTAAAGAATATCTGTATAGATAACCGTAACAAGTGATGTTAAATGCACTGCTAACATAGTAGAACACGGTGTTAACTTGTAGAAATATTCAATATATTTTATAGTATATTATGGTTGCATAACGTAATACTGCGTCTATACAAGCCATTAATACATATGTATGTATGTATGTATGTATGTATGTATGTATGTATGTATGTGTGTATGTATGTATGTATGTATGTATGTATGTGTGTATGTATGTATGTATGTATGTATGTATGTCTACACACACAGACTCATACATACAGAGAAACACACATATATAAAAAGTAGATGTTCAAATGGTAATATATATCCCTGTTTCGCAAATATTTAATTTATCAGTCGATTAAGTTTCTAATATCTCATTATATAAGTTACGAAAGTAAAGTCAATTTATTTTATTCCTGGTCGTCTATATTACAATAAATAAAACTCTTTCTTTTTTAGTTATGAGTCCTTAACTTTGCTTAAACGAAGCAATATCTACATTGTCACAAAATCCTTAAAAATTGTGCTTTTAATAGTTTCATTTTTTTGTAACACGATTTTTGTGATTTATTACTAAAGATTTGGAGTATAGAAATCTAATTTCAATTCAGTCATGGATATTGTTTTTAACACAAATATCACGTAGAATGTAATGATAACACAATACCCACAGAATATACATACATAAGTACATTTGGTAGTAGGATGTTATATAGGCAAACATATATATATATATTTGCCTACATAACATCTATAGCCGATTACATCGACCCCAGTATGTAAATGGTACTTACTTCATCGACCTCGAAAGGATGACAGCAAAAGTCAACAAGTCAACCTCAGCGGAATTCTGAGGAATGTAATGTCGGACGAAATACCTTTAAGCATTTTGCTGGGCTTGAAAACGATTCTGCCAGCTCGCCACCTTTAATTATGTATATATATAGAAATATATATGTGTGTGTGTGTGTGTGTATACATATATATATATATAATGAATGACACAATTATAGAACATTCAGGACTGAATTTGTTCCAATAAATCACTTAATGTTTGAATGTTGCATTTCCTCGCTTCGGTTTGTTCTATACATACGCACAAAGACGTGCAGCAAGCGTGGAGTGAGATATGATTTCAAAATCAAATATCCATTATATTTTGAAACTCTGTCACTGAAAACGCTACATCACAAATATAGTTTATGTTCTCAATGAAGATGATCTGAACCGAAGCGTGCTATTTTGTGAGAGGTACTTGGCTAGATGTGTAGATGTTCACTTTCCGATAAATATTGCTTCGAGCAATGAGGCTACATTTTCATTAATTAGTGTAATTAACCGTGATGACCATAATTAGTGTAATTAACCGTGATGACCATAACTCGTGGGGGCCAAATAATCTGCATATTATCATGTTACCAGAAGTTACAATATAGAGTGGTTTATTACCCACTTCTTTGAAGTTTGTGTCACAACCTTTCATGTCATTCTTTGAAGAGAGATTTGAATAAAAGGAGTTTGTTTGCAGCAGTATGTGCCATAGTAGTGTAAGAGCCTAGTTTGATGAGATTTTTCCGAATAAGTGAATTGGAGGTAGAGCTTCATTTGAATATCCCCCGCGTTCACCGGACCTCATACCACTGAACTGTTTTTTATGGGGGATACTTAAAGACAAAGTTTAGGGCACAAAACCAGTGACAGCCGACGAATTGACAGCAACCGTTGAACAACAGTGTTTCTTCATGTTTGTGATAACATTTCTTCAGTAGTGATTAAAACAGAATGATCATGAAATAGAAAACCGGCATTCATGAAAACAAGTAAATTCTGTCCTGCAGATCCTGTTGAATTTTGAAAATGTAACGTATTTTAATAAACACTGCCTTTATAATCATTCAATGTATGTAGACATTTTTGGTACCACCTCTCTTCCCTCACACATACACACGCACAGATATACACATACATATTTTTATTTGATCATTTGTCGTTGTCCACGATGACCAAGGACGTCACATGGGTGAAGAAGATAGGGCACAGTGATTCCAGCTATGGCCAATCACTCCAATGCATGCTCGAAAAGCTCTGACACAGGTCAGGCATTGGTGATCTGCTGGGATTGAAGGCGAGCAGTTGGCTCAGTTCGCGTTTTACTTTTTGTGCTATTGCAATTCCGTTCTCTTTGTAGACAATGGCACCTCTGTTGGTTCATCTTCACCAGGCTGTGAGGCTTTGAGTATTTCCTTGAAGCGCTTTTTCTGTCTACCTTACATGTTCTTACCTTCCACATATACACTGTAAAACAATCTGTTAAGGAGTTGTATGTCAGGCGTTTGAACAAGTTTGCCTGCCCACTTGACTTGCGTTCTCCTCAGCATCGTGACAGATCAGTTCAAGAGAAGATGTCCATATCTGGGACCTGTCTTTCCAGGTAATTTTCAACAGCTTTGGTCAAACAGTTCATGTGGAAGCAGTTTAACTTTTTGCTGTGGCGTTCATAAACCGTCCAAGTCTCGCAGGCATACGGAAGAGAAAGGCAATAAAATTACACCATCAATTCGGTAGCCGCCTAATGCCACTCACCCTCCACCCGAATGTTAAGCCTTTTTTGGGGCGATTCGTGTGCCGACTTCATCGTCAATGTTCATAGATCTGGAGAGTGAGTTGCTGAGACACGCGAACTTACCAACACTCGTCAGAGTTTCTTCTTCACAATGATAGCTGGTTCCACATGCGATTTCCGCGGGGCAGGTTGGTACATAAACTCTGTCTTCTGAGTACTAATTGTGATGTCAAAGTTGTTGCAGGCAGTGAAAAATCAGGTCATTCTCTGTTGTATCTGCACCTTTGTGATGACATTGAGTGCGCAGTCGTCTACGAACGGGAAGTCGCACACTTCATCCACTATTGTCTCGACTTGTAGCCCCGCAGATTGAGGAGTCTGCCACCAGTCTTGAATCTGAACTACTAGTTTTTCCGTCGTTGAAGAAGGTATCCAACAGCATCACTAATAACATCATGCTTAACAGTATAGGTGTGATCGCACAGCTCTGCTTGACTCCGGTAGTGACTGGGAATGCGTCGGAAGAATCTTAAATGTCCAGTACTCGAGCGAGCAATACTATCATGGAACTGTCGCACTATGTCAAAAGCCTTGGTTAAGTCTACAAACGTCGTGTGCAGGTCACTGTTTTTTCCTGGCACAGCTTCTGAAGACGCACGGCAAAGATCATGTCGACTATACTACGGCTTTCTCTGATGCCACACTGACTCTCTGGCAGATTCCCGTCTCTCCTGAGCTGAGTGAGGCGGTTAAGGAGGACTCTTCCTCGGTGGTTATCACAGGACTGCCTGTTTCCTTTTCTCTTGAGTATATTCACAGAATGATGATGGTGATGGTGGTGGTGGTGGTGGGTGGTGTTGGTGGTTGTGACGGAGGTTATAAAAACAATTTGTGAAACAATCTGTTGTGAGAAGAAAATCTGATCCTTTAAAAATATTTTGTTTTATCACAACAACAAACCATATTTCCTTGCAAAATATTGTTATTAATGTTGTGTTATAATACAATCTTGAGTAACTCGATCATACACCAAAGTTTGAGATCGTAGCAGAAATAAAATCAGTACATGTACCACACGTTAAATAGAACGAGATGTGGTGTTCATGGCTGGAATTCCTTTTATCATCAATCTGTCAACAAGTGTGTTTAGACAACAAATGGTGTTATTGCAACAAGAAAAAATGGTGATCCTAATTTAATTCGAGTTTAGTGGAACTTAAATAAAAAGAACAAATTATATGAAACTATAGTTCAGAAAACAAGGCGAATATATAAATAATTCTAAATATCGTGAGATATAAACTCTACATTTTCTGTTGAATAATTTTATCTCAATTACACTATGACGATAAAATAGCCAGAGAATTGTTTGGAAGAACGATTAGTGATATTCGCAGCCGGTACTTTTTTCAAGCACAACGCGTTTATTTTAGATCTACCGATGAAAAGGATAGTCCGAATATCAATGACGCCAGAGGTCTGTCCCACAACTGGCGCGAAAAGAATTCAGTCCGTCAGTGACGCACACTACGTCTTTTTTCAGTCTTTGATAGCACCCGGGTTTATGAGAATAACATGGAACTGGAGAATGTGTCACAATAGGTAGCGTTCAGATCAACAACTATTCCCTACCCTTTAAAACGGGTCGTCTTGACTGTATGCTTGCCATGACGGAAAAAGAATTGTCGTCGACGTTCCTTTTAATTACATCTTTCAGTGTGAAATGATGAAAGAGAAACGCCATGCACTGCATCGACAAGAAAGCGAGTGCAGTCCGAATTCCTTCGTAGTATATCCATAGTAACATCTGTAATGTTTACACTAAGAAAACTAGGTGCAAAATAGCTTTAATGTGTGTGCACTTATCAACGAGCAGGGTGTCGGTCGACTAGGATGTCCCATTGAACCAGGTGCTGCAGTTTAGCCTATAAGGTAGTGCTGAAGCAGTCGCTGCTCGAGTGATTGAAGTAAACGAAATATCTGTAATAAAGTATACAGACATTTTGTTTTTCGCAAGATTAACCGAACGTTTTAGTAAAAAGTATCAAAGAAAAAATATAATTTCGTCGGGTGAAACTTTAATGGTTATGCATTAATTATTAGATTGCATTAAATTTAGTAAACGTTTGTTTTTATATTTCAAATAGAAGAACAAAAGAGTGAAACATAAAGACTTTTAACACGATCTTTTGTAAATGTGTATTAGAATGATTTTTCTGAAATAATCAGTACAGTACGGGAAGAATAATAAATGACTTTAGGTTGCAAAATAAAAACACCCAAAGACGTAATCGTTCTCATTTATCCAAACTAATTAACCTTGAAAGCGCAGTTACATTACGCAAATATTCACGAAACAAGCATTTAGTTAAATATTGCTACGATGCACAGTTGTTGAGATAAAGCGCTTATTTTCTTGCTTGTTTGACAATGGATTCATAATCTAATATGGTTTATTCAACATTTAACTGCAAATGTTAGACTGAAAGGTCGATATGTTTTATTATAACAGAATATTACTAGAGTTACAATATACGAGTTCGATTTCGGCCAATACTAACCAAAACTTTTCCAAACTCCACTAATTATCGAAATAAAATCTGCGATAGAAATTAATATTGTAAAGTGATCGGAACTATGGTTTCAAATAGAAAGTCTATCTCTTCAGAAATTACTGTAAAATTAATAACACTAAATGACAGAAAGATTCCTTTGAAATGATTATTGTAAAATTGACTTACTTGTCTAGGTTCTCCATTGGCTGTCATCCCCAAATAAAATACAGTTCCCAACATTACAAACAACAATCGCGGGGCCATATTGTTAGCGATTCTTTTAACTGCCTCTGTCTTCAGGTTACTTCAGTTTCAAATAATTCTTTAAAAGTTTTCAAAGCATTAAACAAATATCATAAGAGTAGACAGCTTGGTAACCAGTCAAACATTTAAAGAAAAGAAATGGTACTCAGTGGTTTTATGTATATATATATATATATATATATATATATATATATATATATATATATATATATTTACACACAAATGCGCTCATACGGATATATAATATATATATATATATACAACGTTCTTGTTAAGATCCTGTAATTAAATCGTAGTGATTTAAAACCATTTAGAGGCTGAATTCTAGCAGAAGTTTTCGAGTTCAAATTTTGAAATACAAGCATGTATTTTAATAAGAATTATTGGGTATAATGTCTTAAGGATAGGTTTCTCAAACGATTCTATTGGGATTAGAGAAAATGCGTCGTGAAAATGTTTCAAAATATGTTTGAGAAAATATTTAAAGCGGAAACACACACACACACACACACACACACACACACACACACACACACACATGCGTCCACGCGCACGCACACATGTATATACAAGCACACTCACATAAATTTAGAATAACGCTGTTATTCTAAAATGTATTTCTATACGAGGTAGTATCAAAAAGTTACAAGAATATTTATGTAGCTTGCCAACAGACGGCAACACACGGTTCCGTGCTCAGTAAGAGCTAAAGGTGAGCTTCACAAGGCAGTGTGTATCGAGTGACATCGCTGTATATACTTCACAAGTTGTGAAATTAACGTTTATATGATCACGCGTATGCTGTAGTCTGCAATTTTGTCATGGACAGAAACAAAGACCCAACGTGAAATTATGCATTAACCTTGAGAAGCCTGCTACAAAGACATTGAATATGCTTCGGCAAGTTTATGGCGACGAGGCAATGAGTCGTACGTAATGTTTCGAGTCGTACGGGCGCTTCAAAAGCGGAGGAACCTCCTTGGAAAAAGATGATCGTTCTGGAAGACCTGCCACGCGCCTCACCTCCGGACATGTGGAGAAAAATTCATCGGCTTGTGCATGAGAATCGCTGGAGAACAATCAATGGCATTTCTGATGTTGTTGGTCTGTCGTATGGACCCGTATAGGTATGTTGTATGGGTCCCAACGTCTGAGTTGAATATGCGATGTGTCTCTGCCAAGTTCGTACCCCGCTTACTGACCACTAAGTAGAAAGAACTGGGCGTTGAAGAATATCAAAATCTTTGCCAGCGTGCCGCTGATGACCTATCCTTCATGTCATGGCTCATCCCCGGCGACTTGAGCAGGGTGTATGGGTACGACTCTGAGACAAAACAACAATCATCACAATGAAAGAGGCCTTCATCTCCACGGCCGAAGAAGCAAGACAGAGCTGTAGCTGTCACGAACATGCTCATCCTTTTTTTCTTCATCCACTATATTTTGCATCGAAAATTCGTCCCTCAGAACCAGACCGTCAATCGGAAGTTCTATTAAGACGTTTCGAAGCGTCTGAGGGAGGACAGTCGGCGAAAACAACCGGATCTGTGAAGCGCGAAGAATTGGATTCTTCACGAAGACAATGCAATCTGCCATCAATCTCTCCTCACTCGTAAGTTTCTCGTTAAAAACAACGTGTTATTTCTTCCGCACCGGCCCTATTTGCCAGATTTAGCACCAGCGGACTTCCATCTCTTCTCTAAGATGAAAATGCAGCTCAAAATCGCCGTTTTAACACTGTTGTCGAGATTCAGAGCGAAACGTAGAAGGTTCTCGACTCGCGTATGGAAAACGAATTCCAGGCTGGATTCCAAAATTGGCAAGAATGCTGGACTGGGGTATTCCTGCGCAAGGTGACTATTTCGAAGAAGATGATATTAATACTTAGGTAAATAAGTATATATATATATATATATATATATATAAGGACAGAAATAAGATGAAAAACAGATTTATCTTACGAGACTAAAAAATATATTCAAATCGTCATGGCAAAAGTATTATACAACATTATACAAAATAAGATTCTTTTCCTCTAATAAAATGATCGGTCTCACTGAAGCTTTTCAAATTTTGAGTGTTAGTTGCAATTCGAAATGAGAACTTTTGTTTGTTGGGGTTGGTATAATTGGTAACCAAGGTATTTTCCAGTAAAAGAGAAATAAATTTGTAATTTTCAATATGAGTTTATATTCAGTTCTAGATGTGAGATATGCAGGGATATTGTATCTGCAATATCCCTGCATATCTCACGTCTGTTTTCCTTCCTCCATTTCACTCTCTATTTCATATGTTCTCTAGAATAACTATTGCTTAACCATTTTCTCGCACCGTCTCCGATGAAGGGATGTATAAAATATCCCGGAAACAGCTGTAAGACCCTTTCTTTATAAATGTTCTGAAATCTTTCACAGACTTTGATTTTTATCTCATTCTGTTAATATATATGTATATATATAATGTTACAACGTTAGAGGGAGTAACGTATTTGTGCAGTGACGAAATAAATCCCTCATGACAAAATATAATCATATCCTGAACCAAAATCTAAACAAGCCATATATTTCAAGTATATATTATACATTTTTTTTTCAAAGTTACTGGTTTTAATACAATTAGTTATTTTCCTTATAATAAATTGTTTCACTTTCATATCAGTATGTTTTTAAATAAATTTACGAAACTAATGATTTTGGTTACGAAACTAATGATTTTAAATTTACGAAACTAATGAATTTGCTTAACAACCATATTTAATGTCCGCTTGTTGATGAATACCTTATGATATCAGTATAGTACTGCTTTCTCTTTCATAAAGGTAATATTTAATTTCTCCTTAAGTTGGTAAGCTGGCAGCCTTTATGTTCTGAGTTTAAATTCCTCCCAGGTTGACTGCGCCTTTTATCCTTTCGGGGTCCGTAAAATACCAGTTGCTATTAGAGTGCGTCGAGCCGTCTGCAAAGCTAAGTGCTTTATAGATGCGAAACCATTGGTCACTCTATGACCTGCCATATACTTAACTCACTCTAAATACATTAGGGCTATAACGTTTAGAGTGTGCTTTATGCTTCTTCGGATATATGATCTACTAAAGATATATAATAATAATTATACTACTACTACTACTACTACTACTACTACTACTAATAATAATAATAACAATAACATATTGTAATTGGTTAGAGTTCAGCATTAGATGTTCCAAATGCAATTGAACGATTAACCACATTATGTTGCAGAAACATTAGTTCTCTGAGCATGTGATAAATTGTTTGCCGATGATCCGTTATGGTTAAGCATTCATTTTGTCGTAGCGTAGATATTTACGTCACCACTTTTATAACGTGGTTATTATATGTGTGTCACCTTAGTGTCGTGCACTAATAGCAGTGTGATATATAATACCACGGAACGGGTAGCTACCAACTGTCTCTACTTGATATTTTCCCAAATACTCTGTCAACAACTGTATCCAATCCCAAATAACTCACAACGAACTATAACAGCTTCTCAACTATTTTCTGCGACTTCACGAACTTACAAATGACACCTTTCGACTTCCTGCGATTACCCGATCTTGCTCTCAATCAAACACGCTGCTACTTATAGCGCAAGTTTTGAAGAGTGCAGTTCGATTTTAACAGTTATTTTTTCAAAGCTAGAATGGAAATGACAAGGAAGCATATTCGCTATATTTTGCTTTCATGATTTCAATAAAGGCAACAACGTAACGAAAAATACCATGAATATCAATTCAGTATATGGGGATTAGACAATAAGCGTAAGCTAGTGTCAACGGTGTTTCCCAGTGCATTAATGAGTAAAGTGTTAGGAAAAATGCCGAAGTGGAAGGGCCCAGGACCAGATTGAGTTCAAGGGTACTGGTTAAAGAAATTCAGTAGTTTTCATGGGAGGCTGAGAGAACAACTTCAAGGTTGCCTTAAAGGAAGAATAATACCAGATTGGATGACTAGCGGGAGGACAAAACTCATCATGAAAGATAAGAGCAAGTGTAATACAGCTAGCAACTATAGACCAATTATTTGCTTACCATTAGTGTGGAAGCTGTTAACAGGAATGTTTTCAGAAAGCATTTACGAGCACCTTGACAACTAGAATTTACTGCCAGAAGAACAGAAAGTTTGCAGGAAGAAGGAAGATTAGAGAAGCGTATGATCTACTACACATAGACCAAGCTGTTCTAAATGAAGTAAAAGAAAGAAAAATCTAACAATAGCATGGGATAGATTATAGGAAAGCTTATGACATGATCCCAGACTCATGGATAAGTGAATCTTTGAGTATATTCAGTATAGCAGACAACATAAGAGAGTTAATTAGCTGTAGCATGAAAGAATGGAAAATAGATCTCAGTTTAAGAGAGACAGAAGTTCCCGAAGAAACTCTGATTGTAACAGCGGAAATGAAGCTGAATCATTAAGGGAAAGAAAGCCTTTCGCTCCTCAGTGGTTCAGTAAAGATGCATTTTCTAGGGGGACTCGTTATCCCCTTTAATATTTGTCTTATGTTTTATCCCCCTCAGTATTAAGGAAAGCAAAGGCAGGGTATCAGTTCAGAAATAGTAAAGGAAAAATTAACCATTTGCTCTACATGGATGATCTGAAGCTTTTTAGTAAGAACGAAAAAGAAGATTCCTTAATACAGACTGTAAGACTCTTCAGCAAAGATATAGGCATGGAATTTGGCATAGATAAGTGAGAATAGGACAGTTAGTCAACAGTGAAGGTATCCAATTACCAGATGGTCAGGCATCAAAATCATTGAAAGGAGGAGAGTATCTAGGAGTATTACAATTTGACAGGGTACTAACCACAGAAATGAAAACGAACATTTAGAAAGAGTACATCAGAAGGGTGAGGAAGCTAATGATGTCAAAGCTAAATGTTCCGAATTTAGTGAAGGCTGTAAATACTTGGGTAGTATCATAATTTAGATACCGAACAGCTTTTCTAAATTAGACAAAAACTTGCAAAGCTAGACAGGCGAACTAGGAAGGAATTCAATACGAACGGAGAATTCTACCCTAGGGCTGGAGTAGCAAGATTATACCTACCTAGAAAGGAAGGCAGAAGTAGGTTAATATCAGTAGAAGACTGCGTGGAGTTAGCTAGTGTAGATATAGTCTTTTATGTAGGTAATAATGAAGAAAGGTTTTTAAAAGCTGCTAGAGTCACAGCAAAACAGGGAATCCAAAAACCCAAATGATGTTAAAAACCAGAAAAAAGAACAAAATATCTGACTGGCAGAAGAAGGTGTTGCATAGCAGATTCCCAAAGATAGTTGCATCAAATAGTAATAGTGAGACATGGTTATGGTTGCAGAAAGGAAAGCTGAAGGAGACAGAAAGTTTGTTAGAAGCTGCACAAGATCAAGCATTAAGGACTAATTGGATAAAAGTCAAGATGGGCAAAAACTAAGTAGATTGAAATGTAGATAATCTAAATCAAGAAGAAAGCTTTACTCACATGGTAAGTGAATGTAGCATGCTGGCACAGAAAGAATACAAGAAAAGACGTGACAATCTAGGGAAAGTAACCCACTGGGAGCTATGTAGAAAGCTAGGATTTGACCATACTGATAAATGGTATGAATATGAACCTAGCTAAGTACTAGAAAGTATGAAATAAAAGATGTTGCGCGACTTCAAAATTCAGACTGACAGAGTAACAGAAGCTAGAAGGCCTGATTTGGTAGTAGTAGATAAAGAGGATAGAAAGGGCCAGATAATTGACTGTACAGTCCCAAATGATGAAAACATTAATATGAGAAGTATAGAAACATATCAAAGTGCCAGGACCCAGCCATTGAATTACAGAGACTATGGAAAGTGTAGGTAAAATGTATCTCAATAGTTATAGGTGCATTTGGAACTGTCCTTAAAGACCTGAACAGATGGATAGAGGAAATAGTCATAATACCCAGTTAAGTACAGCTCCAGAAAACAGTGTTATTAGGGACAGCTAGGATAGTTAGGGTGGTTCTTGGCAGCTAAGGTTACTTGTAGCCCGATGTAGGATTTTTTTCTTTCCCAACAGTCTAATCTGTTGAATGTGTGTGAAAATACTACTACTACTACTACTACTACTACTACTACGAATAATAATAAGAAAACCCAGTGTTTATTGCATTGAAAGAACTCTGGGGTGGTTTTAATGAAAGAATGGTGTTGGTTGTAGCGACACACATCTGCCTGTCTGGTAATGACATAGCTAAGTTGTGTCTAATACATCTAAGATCATATTGTAATATGATCTTAGATATATTTGTCATGACACCAAATCGCTGGTGGTTTTAATAACCTATTTAGTCGTAGTTCAATGACAGTTAGCAGTCCTTGTATTGAAATTGCCTAGTTGTTGTTGTAACTTCAAAAACTGTTCAAAATGCATGTTGATGTGTACTTTTATAAGTTTGGGTTCATACTCAGAGAGAGAGAGAGAGAGAGAGGGAGAGAAAAAGAGAGAGAGAGAGAGAGGAGAAGGAGAGGGAGGGAGAGTGCGAGAGAGAGAGAGGAGAAGGAGAGGGAGGGAGAGTGCGAGAGAGAGAGGAGAAGGAGAGGGAGGGAGAGTGTGAGAGAGAGTTGGAGATATGGTTTATTACTTTTGGACCTAGCTTGAAATCGTGCACTGTATACAAGAAAGGTGATCCGTCAGAATCTGTTGTAAAATTTAGCGTTAGTGACCGTAAATATTGAGGGAGGTTAGCTTGAATTGGGCAACAAACTAGTGTTCTGCTGTTTATATGATAATGTGGTCGATAAACTGGAAGAATGTTATTTATAAAGCTATTTTCGATGGAGAGATATTACATGCAGGAGTATCTAATAGGATGATATGAATCTTTAAAAAATGTGAAGGTTCAGCTGGTTGCAGTTCGAGAGATGAGAAGACTTACAATGATATCTCCTGATTATTTGATGTCCTGAGGTAAAACGAAGCACATCTATGGTCAGTATAGTTGGAATAGAAATGAGAGAAATTCGGAGTAATTAATTCAATGTATCTGAAGATCCAGAAGGAAGAGCACGTTATGCGTAAGATCGATTTGCTATAGGTTTTCTTGATTAGATATTCAGATAGGCGTAGGTGTGGCTGTGTGGTAAGTAGCTTGCTTACCAACCACATGGTTTCTGGTTCAGTCCCACTGCGTGGCACCTTGGGCAAGTGTCTCCTACTATAGCCTCGGACCGACCAAAGCCTTGTGAGTGGATTTGGTAGACGGAAACTGAAAGAATCCCGTCGTATATATATATGCGCGTGTGTGTATGTGTGTGTATATGTTTGTGTGTCTGTTTGTCCCCCCAACATCGCTTGACAACCGATGCTGGTGTGTTTACGTCCCCGTAACTTAGCGGTTCGGCAAAAGAGACCGATAGAATAAGTATTAGGCTTCCAAAGAATAAGTCCTGGGGTCGATTTGCTCTGAAACAAGTAAAAGAGTAAAGATTATACTCCCAAGAAATTGGCCACTGCAGTAAGACACAAACATTTTAGAACTTAATGTGTTAATAGGTTGGTAAGGTTGGCACGTATACAGGTTGGCGATAAGTCTAACATTTTTGTCTCTGTCGTGTGAGAAGGAAAATTATCACACGAAGTGGCGTTCCATTTGTATGACTTTTAATAAAACGAAGATATAAGCTGAAAGCAGAATGAGAAGTAATTGAACAATCGTTGATGAATGAAAGCGTTCAGTATGGAGAAGAGAAGCCGGATGTATATATTATGAGAAGGAAACTTATGGACTGCATTGAAAGTGAATAAACTCCTACATTTGGACAAACATTCAAAAGTAGGGATTAGGATAATGGATATAGAGTGAGATAAATCGATCTCAGAAAACTGTAAATACGAAATACGTCTGATCTTAATCACAGTAGAAGCTGATGGGAGAATCGATGAAGTATCAATGTCAATGAATGTTTTTTATGTCAGTCGTATAACGGTTTGCTAGTATATTAGCCTATGTTATATTGGTGCAACAGAAAAATACAATATTTGTGATGTAAGTGGTGACAAAGCTATTTCAGCTTTGTCGTGACAGAAAGAGATTATATACCGGAAGTTTATTGCTGTCAGTTTGGTTGAAAACATATTACATTAATTAAAAAACAACTCTAAATCGTGACAATTCAGCAGACGAGCACCTGTTCAACAAATCAGATACCTTCTCACAAATTACACTCTACTAACCTGAAAAAAGAACATATTCAATAATATATTCATAGAGGTACGATATTTAAAGACAAGCTGGGATGATGAAGAATACCTTTGATAATAAAGGGCCCAATGAGTGATAACAACAACGAAGCAACAATAATAATTTCAAAATACATTTATTAGCTGGAAAACGTGAGTGACTAGTACATATTTTTCTGCTTCAAATTTGATTAGGAACAAACATTTGTTGAAAAATGTACACCGTCCTCCAAATCCGTGTAGCAATTTCCGTGTAACAAAATATGCTGCTTTTTAGATATGTACTCACAATATTTAAGTACAGTAGTTCTATAATGATTTTATTAATCATTGGAGGTAATATATCCATGTGAAACAATTTAATGTAATCTCTAAATATGTAACCAATAGTAGATAATATATATATATATATATATATATATATATATATATACATGTTATCAAATTCAGATATATTTCTATATAAAACAATTTTAATAAGGTAGATTGTTATTTCGCATTAAATCAGTATCAAACTCGTTCTTGCCTCTCACATTGTAAAACAGGGGGATAAACTTCCACTTGATGTCTTGTAATTTACTTTATTAAAAGTAGCTTCTTTGTGAGACAATACCATCTGGTTCGGTGCTTTTTCAATACATTGGAAGACCTTTGTATAGTCACCTAAAATAGAAACGCATTAACAAATGATTAATGCATATTCATCAGACAGTGGATCTTCGTAAACGTTTTTTTTTAGATGAATTTAAGACAGAAAACAGACTAGTTGTTTATATATAAATGTTTAAATAAATGTATTAATAAATATATAAATAAAACGTATAAATAAAACGTATATATAAAAAATACCAAATACCCATTTCCTGTGCGAGGAGGTGCTAAAAAGTTTCTGGTTTGGGGTAAGAGAAATACGGGGAAGTTAATTATGACTTTAATTAACATATTCCCCTCTCAAATTCATACACTTATTGCAGCGGCCCTTTAGTTTTCCTAAGCACTGTAAAAGAACTCGGAAGTTTAGGCCTCCAAAAATAACTTTTGCGATACCCTTAAAGCTAGGAACTTTTCAGGAAGCCCCTCGAATATTATTCAAAATTTGGTTACTTTGGTTTTAAATAAAAATATGTTTTATTCATTTGCTAAAAATATTTTGTAAAAATGGCTATAATTTCAAATGGAATTCGGTCTACAAGAATAATTATACAGGAGTTTATTGGATGAATAGTAGAAGTCGCAAATAGTCAGTAAATGAATATTCCATGGACAACAAAAAAGTAGTTGTGTGTTGCTCCGCACAACTGACGTTTCATATACCGATTGAATTAATATAATATTGGGTAGCTTACATTTCGACTTATTTGCCATGAAACCACCTCAATCCTAGAATGATGCTATTTTCAAGTTAAAGGAAAGATGGAGACGCATTGTGCAACAAAATGGTTCATATTTGGTTGATTAAAAATGTAATGGCAAGTATTTATTAACCTTTTTCTTTCCTTTAAAAATTGGCAGGAACTTTCCGAACAACCCAATACTTTAAAATATTGTATTAACAGTGTAAAACTGTTAACACATATCTAGAAACTTTTAGTCATTAATCAAGCATACATTTATTTCTCTTCTGTTTACATGCTAATAAAATCTATTCTAATACAGCCAAAAAATTTCATTTAGTAAAAAATCTATTACTTACTCAAAATTCCTTTGGGTTTAATAAATTTGCTCAAAAGATCCAAATGCAAGGAAATAAATTTTTCAGAGTTGATAGTTTTCTGAAAATTTATTCTTAAACGGATGAAACGTTTCAGAGTGATACGAATTTGTTTTCTATTAGTGGTACTATAGGTTCTTCCTTTTATTATAAAATACTCGGGAGTAAATTTAGATATTTTATTTCTCACTTTTATAAATACTTTATCAAGAGTTTCTAAACAATTAGTGCGTGATATCCTCTTCACATGACCATAAATAGATATTTCTGTAGAATAAAGGCAATATATAAAATTAACATTCAAATATACACGCAAACGCATACGCACATACACACATGTATATATAATATGAATTTTACAATATATAAATTTATTACATTAATATAAAATAAAATACAAAAGTCATTTTCCAAATAGATTAAAGAATTTAAGTATGTAATATTTTAGTAATTTTCTACTTTGAAATTAGAACACACACACACACACACACACACACACACACACACACTGAACGGGAAAGTTCGACAGTGTCTTCGAAGTTTCGGCTTGTTCGCTGTCATCAGAGTGTGACAGTGATTACGCACGTACGCACACACGCACGCACGCATGCACACACACACACACCCACACACGCACACACGCACGCACGCACACACGCACACACGCACACGCGCACACGCACACGCACACACACACACACACACACACACACACACACACACAAGCTCTCTCTCTCTCTCTCTCTCTCTCACACATACTCACACACTATTCTCTTATTCTCTGTTAGGTGAATGCTTTATAGATTAATCCTGGTTCGGTTTTAAAGGATTAGATCACCAGCTGGGTAAGAGTTAATCCAACAAATGACATATCTATTTTAGTTTCTTTAGCCAGGGAGAGAAGCGCGAGAATATCATTAAGTGTTATTAAGTTCGAATAGATGTCTCATGTGAAACAGAAATAGATACTGAGAGAACAGCACTATCTCGAAAATATGTAAATAATGGAACGCACATAATAATGAAAATATTGCTTACAAATATATCAGACCGTATGCTGTTATATAGTTTGAAATATGTGACGCTATATAATTTAATCTGGATAAACGGTATCAGATATTTTAATATCTGTCAAAGAGCGCACACACGCACACACGCACACACACACACACACACACACACACACACACACACACACACACAGTCTGTGTGTCTTTGTGTTGTGTTTGTCTCCTACCACCGCTTGACGTTCGGTGCTGGTATATTTATGTCTCTGTAAAAAGCAGTTCGAGAAAATCGATCAATAGAATAAGTACGAGACTTTACAGAAAAATGTAAGTACTAGAGGCAATTCGTTCGTCTAACTTCTTCAAAGGGTTATTCTAGCATGGCTGTAGTGTAATGACTAAAATAAGCAAAAAGCAAAAGGTAAGGTGAACATAGAAGCTATTATCTTTAAAAATTAAATGATTCAGAACAACAAAGAAACCCGAGTAAATGTTTCGAAAAAAATGAAGGACATATTTCATACTGTTGTGGGAAAAAAACATTATTAGCAAATCATATCTAGATAAATGTAAAACAATATTGAATCACTTACTTGCATATTTATCATTCAAAAACATGATTCTTGTTTGGTTTCTGCAGAGACTATTATCAGTGAAACACAAGTCTAACTTACAATTTAATGGTTTTAAGGCAATGGCTAGAAAGACAAGGTAAAACAAACAAAAATAATCTTCAAACAAATCACGTGCAAATGTAAACCTGTTTATGTATTTTTACTAAGTAAATCACAGTCATATACATGTTTAGGTATGCATAATTCTTGCTGAAATACTAAAAACAAAAGAATCCGTTCATTTATATTACTCAAACAAAAGTATTTTCTCGATTTGTTTCATATTTGATTAATCGATTGCAAATTTCTACAAAAATCTTATATACAGTATATTCAGCTTCCTAATAACTAAATACTTTGATGTTAATATATAAATTTTCACAAATAAATTATATGTTTGTTATAAATTAATAATAATTAACCATCTTGGTCGTACTATATACCTATGTAATGTATTTGGCAACAAATCTTTGGTATGGAACAAAGACGTTAATATTTATATAAGAAATACGTATATCAGTCTTGTGAAAGAGCAATAATAATAAAATAATCAACGAAATTAATTAAGCTCATTAGATAATATGGCTAAAGAAAAGAGGCCTACTCTGTGTAACTGGTATCGAATGAACGGAGAATGATTATTGGAGTGCACGTAAAAGGCAACACAACCTTTTTTGTTTACATTTCCTTTTGACAAAATGTTCTTGAAGAAAATAGTGCAGATGCTATTGAGCAATATTGTCATCATTCCATACAAATCACATAGAAAATTCATCTCATTAATATGTCAATATTAATGATAAAGGAACGTGAAGAACAATTTTGAATTTTACATCTAAGAACCAATGTTGCTGATACAGTTTTAATATTTAGCTCTTAGAAATCATTCATTGCCAATGAGTCAAATATATTGGTTGAAGTATCACGATTAAGAATGAAACATATATCTAAAAGCTAAACGTATAATATTGAGAAAAATATAATTAAAAATGTAACATGTTTTCTTACCAGGAGCATGAGGAAAAATTGGCAGCGGTTTTCCTGTGGTTGTAGGTTTTCCTGTGGTTGCAGGTTTTCCGAGAGCCGGAAGAACTGCGGTTAAATTCCGCGGTAGGATTGTGGATGATAAAATAATAATTATGCAAAGCAATATTATAAAAATAAAAATAATCTGAATTTTGAAATATATTGAAAGGAATAAAAGTAATTTTTAAATTATATTAGGTCGTCAAGTATGAAATTTGTAGTAAGGTATATGGTAAACTTTGATAGCTGCTCATTTTGCGCCATTATTATATTTTGACAGTCTTTATTTTTTGTTAGAAAGCTGATACATCTATTTCTTTAGTCTAACTTATTTTGCGCTTTATAAAGTATTTATAAATCGTTTTTTGCTGTTTTTGTTTAGAGATGGATATGTCTGAAATTCGTACAGTTTTAAAATATGAGTTCTTTCTTGGATATACAGTATCACAGACAGCTCGGAATATTAATGGTGTATTTCATTCAAATGTTATTACACAGCAGACAGTATCAAACTGGTTTGCAAAATTTCATTCTGGTAACTTTGACCTCACAAATGAGCAACGCTGTCGACCAGAAACAAAGGTAGATAAAGACGAACTGAAAGCCACCGTCGAGTAAGATCCATCTTAAAGAGCTCGTGATTTATCGTTGTTGTTTGGTGTTAGCAAGCAAACAATACTGACTCACCTAGTTCAAATCGGCAAAGTGAAAAAGTTGGATAAATGGGTTTCACATGAACTCAATGAAAATAAGAAACATATCAAATTTTGGAAGCCTGCATTATGCTACTTTCTCGTCACAAAAAGGAATCATTTTCGAAGCGAATTGTAACATGTGATGAGAAATGGACCCAGTACAACAAGCGTAAACGTTCAGCACAATGGTTGGGCAAAGACGAGCCACCAAAACACAATCCAAAAAGCAAAATTCATCAAAAGAAGCTGATGGTGTGTGTTTGGTGGTCTGGTGCAGGTTTGATCCTTTATGATTTCATTACTTGGCTCATCAATTCCGGCCGAAGTATACTGTAACCAACTAGACTAAATGATGCAGAAACTTACAAAAAAAAAAAACAAACCCAGCCTAGATTAGTCAACAGATTCACTCCTATTTTATTGCAAGACAACGCCAGACCACACTTCGCAAAAATGACATTGGCGAAACTACAAGAGTTGGAGTTGGAGGTTCTCCATCATCCACCATTCTCACCTAATCTTGCCCCCACTCACTACCACTTCTTCAAGATAACTTTTGATAGGAAAAAAAAATTAATTCCGACGATGCTGTAAAACAGGCCTTCCAAGAATTTATTGACTCTAGATTGCCAGACTTTTACAGTTCTGGGCTGGACAAGCTACCGCGGAAATGGCAAAATGTATTGACAATATGGGTGCATACTTTGATGAATAAAACTATTCCTTGTATCTATAAAACTTTTTTTTACTTTTCTACAAATTTCATACTTGACGACCTAGTAACTAGTTATAGTGAATAAGAAAAACCGACAAGCTATTGCAAATTAAGAAGCTAAAATAGATGAATAATTAGTAATTTCTGTTTATCTCTCTATATTATCTCAGAATATTGTTCCTCTTAAAATTCACATAATTTTTCATTTTTTTTGCTTGACACAAATGATTATGCGTGAGCTTCTTGAGTTCAATAATTTTTACATTCTGGTTATTAATATTTTCATCAAAAATTTTACTTCGATATTTTATCTCCATAGATTTATCTAAAAATACAAAAATTTTCACTACAAATACTATCTGATTGAAAGCTCAAAATACCAGATGAGATCATCTCTTAAGAATATAAAGTTATTAATCATCCTCCGAGTAGCTTTCACTAAAACGTAGGTATTTATGTTTCCAATGTTAATAAGCGCTTAAAATTTAGGCACAATGCCAACTACATTAGTCAATGATTACATGGTAAAGTTAACTTCGGTGGGACTTGAACTCAGAATGTAAAGGCTGGACGTAAATACCGCTAAGCACTTTTCTGAAGTTTTGATGATTCTACCAGTCAACCGCCTTTATGATATTGGTTTCAAATTTTTGGCAAAAGGGAAACAACTTCGGGGAGGGGTAAGTCAATTACATTGACCCCAGTACTCAAGTGGTACTTAATTTATCGACCCCGAAAGGATGAAAGGCAAAATTGGCCTCGAAGGAATCCGCTTTTACAATATCAACAACTAAAAACTATAGCAACAAACAAACTGTGGCTACTGCTTCTGCTGCTGCTGCTACTACTACTACTACTACTACTACTACTACTAACAACAACAACAATAACAACAACAACAAAAACAATAATAATAATAATAATAATAATAATAAACCCATGCTAAAACTGCTGCCTTAGATATTCCCAATTAGTTAATTGTGGTTGATTTCTACATTAAAATGAATGTTACGAATATTACAATAATGCAATTGAAAAAGCTAACTTGCAGCAGAATTCAGAGTCAGCAGTTATTGTAATGATCACAAATAGGAAAGTACTTCTCTCTTGAAAAAAATCAAACAATGTTTCTAGCATTGTGTGTAAATGACGTTAAAATTAAGATTGTTCGAAGTTTGTTTACATATTTTTCATGATATTTTTACAGAGGTATATATAAAATAATTCTACTTACCGCGCATGCCGTGATTACCTAAAAAACAACAAAAAATATACAATAATTGAATAAAAGTATTCAGTATAAGAAAGTGGTATTATATATATATATGAATATATAAGACACACACACACACACACACACACACACACACACACACACACACACACACACACACACACACACACACACACACACACACACACAATTAAGATTGTTCAAAGTTTGTTTATATATTTTTCATGCTATTTTTACAGAGGTATATATAAAATATTTCTACCTACCGCGCTTGTTGTTATGACCTAAAAACAAAAAAAAATATACATTAATTGAATAAAAGTATTCAGCATAAAAAAGTGGTATTATATATATATGAATATATTGGAGACACACACACAAAGGCACACACACGCACACACACACACACACAAACAACTAACCCTATCTCTAACCCTAACCTGCATTTTAACTTGTGTTTGATAAGTGGCAATGCAGCACAAAACTATTAGCCCTTGCATCATTTGTAACTTTTGCTCTGTATGTATATAATATATATATGTATATATATATATATATATATATATACTCAAGACATTTGATAAAAAAAGTGTGCTTTTAAAAAACAGGATTTGACAGTTTAAACATACGAGAACGTAATTAGTTAATTGTGGTTGATTTCTCCATTAAAATGGATGTTACGAATATTACAATAATGCAATTGAAAAAGCTAACTTGCAGCAGAAAATTAGAGACAGCAGTTATTGTAATGATCACAAATAGGAAAGTACTTCTCTCTTGAAAAAAATCAAACAATGTTTCTAGCATTGTGTGTAATTGACGTTAAAATTAAGATTATTCAAAGTTTGTTTACATATTTTTCATGCTATTTTTACAGAGGTATATATAAAATATTTGTACCTACCACGCATGACGTGATGACCTAAAAACAACAAAAAATATACATTAATTAATGAATGTATTCAGCATAAAAAATGGTATCATATATATATATATATATATATATATGAATATATTGGACACACACATATACACACACATACACACATACACACAAATATACATACGTACATAAACACATACGCACGCACACACACACACACACAGACACACACACACACACGTATATATATATATATATATGGGAGATTATACAAAAAATAACAACAGACGAGGACAGGTGGTGTAAATAACAAAAGTATATATTAGTATGACGCTCGGGAATACGGAAAGTCTTTGACGTTTCGAGCTACGCTCTTCAACAGAAAGAATACGGAGACAAGGAGAAAAACACGGAGAAAAAAAATTGAATAGTGTTCAGTCAACGGTCAATCATAATACACCACCTGTCCTCGTCTGTTGTTATTTTTTGTATAATCTCCCACATATAATACACGCTCACGTGGTCGCACCAGCTAATCCTGTCTCCTCTCATCACACACTACCAACTTTTGGATTCTACCTTCTTTCCTTCTGGATCTGGACTATATATATATATATATATATATATATATACACATACATTGATGCATACACATATATATGTTACACACACACATGCACAGATACATGTATAAACATATAGGCATACATACATACACACAGGCGCGTACACACAGGCGCATACACACACACACACACACGCACGCACGCACATCAACACACAACAGGAGGACGTGCTCAAAGAATGCATTTGTTTGACGCTCAATAAAAAGAATTTTTGACGTTTTGACCATAGCGCTTCACCGGAAATGTGGAATGGAAGGTTTCAAAGAAGAAAAATGTAATGTTTTTTTTTATGATGATTAATTCGTCGATAACAAAAGATGTGCATGAAGAAATGTACATCGCTGTTTTAACATATTAGGACGTGCGTAGTGAATTCTGGTTGACCAGTGAATCAATTGGAGTCTTGCAGGACTCCAGTATACGGAGAGAAAGGCAAGAAAATTATTGACCTCTGATAACAACTAACCCTATCCCTAACCCTAACCCTAACCTGCATTTTAACTACTGTTTGATAAGTGCCAATGCACAAAACTATTAGCCCTATCACTTGTAACCTTTGCTCAGTATGTACATATATAATATATATATATATATATATATATATATATAACATACACAAGACGTTTGATAAAAAGTGTCCTTTTAGAAACAGGATTTGATAGTTTAAACATATGAGAGTTAAATTAATTAATTGTGGTTGATTTCTATATTAAAATGGATGTTACGAATATTACAATAATGCAATTGAAAAAGCTAACTTGCAGCAGAATTCAGAGTCAGCAGTTATTGTAATGATCACAAATAGGAAAGCACTTTTCTCTTGAAAAAAAATGTAACAATGTCTCTAGCATTGTCTATAATTGACGTTAAAATTAAGATTGTTCAAAGTTTGTTTATATATTTTTCATGCTATTTTTACAGAGGTATATATAAAATATTTGTACCTACCACGCATGACGTGATGATCTAAAAGCAACAAAAAATATACATTAATTGAATAAAAGTATTCAGCATAAGAAAGAGGTATCATATATATATATAAATGAATATATTGGACACACACATATACACACATATACACACATACACGCTCATACACAAATATACATACGTACATAAACACATACGCACGCACGCACGCACACACACACACACACACACAAACACACACACACACACACAAACACACACACACACACACACACACACACACACACACATATATATATATATATATACATACACATACATTGATGCATACACATATATATATATTACACACACATGCACAAATACATGTATAAACATATAGCCATACATACACACACACAGGCGCACACACACAGGCGCACACAAACAGGCGCACACACATACATACACACACACACACACGCACATCAACACACAACAGGAGGACGTGCTCAAGGAATGTATTTGTTTCACGCTCAGTAAAAAGAATTTTTGACGCTTTGACCATAGCGCTTCACCGGAAAGGTGGAATGGAAGGTTTCAAAGGAGAAAAATGTAAAGTTTTTTTTTATGATGATTAATTCGTCGATAGCAAAAGTTGTGCATTAAGAAATGTAAATCGCTGTTTTAACAAAATAGGACGTGCTTAGTCAATTCTGACACTTGAGCGAAGGCATGTTACGATACAGGTAGAGAAATTTGTAAAGAAAACACGAAACCGGTCATTTCTCCAAATACAATGTTTCTATACCCAAAATTTTATAACATTTTTCTGACATAACGATGTAAATATATACTTTATCCATGTAACACAAGCTTTCTGTAGTATTTTCACTCTTGTTTATCTTATATATATATATATATATATATATATATATATATATATATAAACTAAGAAGCTATTAAAATATATTTCTTTCGTTCATTTCTGAAAGGAAAGAAGTTAACATTTTTTAATTATAATTAATACGTCTAGAGACTAAAAGATGGAATTGTATCATCAGTATAAAATCATAAAAAGCATTCTAAATGCTCTGAAATCATCAGAACACCTGAATTCATCCAGCAAGTCCAACAGATCATTGATTACAATCCCAGAAATTCCATGGGGTCAATTGCAAAAGATCTCCATGTGTCAGCAGGAACAGTCAGAAACGTTTTCCACGAAGAATTCAGATATGTCTTATATGATGGGAGAATGTCAATTTGTCAGAAATAGCAAAAGAAAGTCGCTATATCAGATCTAAAAGCCTCTTAAACAAACTGAAAAATCCAACAGAAGAAGATTCGATTAGGTTTTTCTTGACCGATCAAGATCAAAAAGTTAACAGAAGAAATGACAGATGGTTATGTGCAGACCATTTTGAAGTTCCAAGTGTTATGCTTACAAAATTTCCTGCAACTGTCATGGTTTTAGGGGTTGTCAGGAATGAAGGACATGTAATGCCTCGTTACTTTTTTCCACAAATCCTTAGAGTTAACTCTGCTGCCTACACCGAGGTCCTTTAAATAATTGTTAAGCCCTGGATGGACAGTGTATGGGAGTGATGAGGGCCGCCATAAATTTTCACACGTTATCATCACCGGGGGATTTGCCCACATCATATTTCGTGAGGGTCAACCTTAAGTCTATTATTGAGATACTTTCTGTAGCTTGTTCTAATCTATGGCTGTTATTATCAATATTGTTGTTATCATTCGTATAAGTAGTAGTAGTAGTAGTAGTAACATTACACACACACACACACACACACACACACACACACACACACACACACACACACACACACACACACACACACACACACACACTCAAACTGACAGACTCAAATTTATAGAGAGTGTCCGGGCAAAAAATGACAGTTCTTTTATGTCAACTTATATAGCTATAATGTCATATAGAATCGCTAATGTAGATTAAAATCTTAAACCAACTATTTTAAACTAGGAAATGCAATTGGAAATAACTTAAATAGTTACATACTGCGTGAAGAATCAAAGGGTATATCATGGGCTAAAAAAAATAATAAAGAATGATATACATATAAATCACGTAGTTATTAAATATATATTTCTTTGGTTTATTTATAATTTCTGAAAGGAAATATTTCTAACATTTTCTTTCAAATATAAATTACAATATGAGAAAGGGAATTGTCATTACTTCTTTAACATATTTAAAAATTTTGATAAAAAATTGTGCTTTTAAAAAACAGGATTTGGCAGTTTAAACATATTGGAACGTAATTAGTTAATTCTGGGTGATTTCTACTTTAAAACTGATGTTACAAATATTGCAATAATGCAATTGAAAAAGCTAACTTGGAGCAGAATTCAGAGTCAACAGTTATTGTAATGATCACAAATAGGAAAGCACTTTTCTCTTGAAAAAAATTAAACAAAGTTTCTAGCATTGTCTATAATTGACGTTAAAATTAAGATTGTTCAAATTTGTTTATATATTTCTCATGCTATTTTTACAGAGGTATATATAAACTATTTCTACTTACGGCGCATGCCATTAAGACCTAAAAACAACAAAAAATATACATTAATTGAATAAAAGTATTCAGCATTAGAAAGTGGTATTATATATATATGAATATATTGGACACACACATAGACATACACACACATATACACACACACAAACAAATATACATACGTACATGCACACACACGCATACACACACACACACACACACATACAGAGAAATATACATACGTACATACACACAAACACACATATATATATATATACATACATAACGTAATTAGTTAATTCTGGCTGATTTCTACTTTAAAACTGATGTTACAAATATTGCAATAATGCAACTGAAAAAGCTAACTTGCAGCAGAATTCAGAGTCAGCAGTTATTGTAATGATCACAAATAGGAAAGCATTTTACACTTTAAGAGAATTAAACAATGTTTCTAGTACTATCTATAGTTGAGGTTAAAATCAAATTTGTGCGAATTTTGTTTATATATTCTTCATTCTATTTCTATATATATATATAAAATATTTCTACCTACCCTTCATGGCGAGAAGGCCTAAATACATTAATATTCATTTCATTAAATAAAAGTATTCAGCATAAGGGGGTCAAGAGATCTCCTCCCGCTATTTGATGGCTACGAGAGACTTTCTCTCCGGGCTGTTCTGCTGGCGGGAGTGGGGTGTTGGTCCTGTTAAAAAGAAACCGGGTTTCTGAGAAAAAGTTAATATTTTCAGATCCAGAAGGTAGGCTGGTCGTCGTGGATTTGACGCTCAGTCGTGGTAAGATTACCAGACTGGTTGCGATTTATGCACCCACTGAAAATGGGCAAAGTGCTCGGTACATCACGGTACATCTCGGTACATCACATTCTTTAGGAGACTATAACATTCTACGACGCACGCGTAGATTATGATGGCTCGTGTTCTGATAGAAGAGTTAATGCTTGCTTCCTGGAACTGCTAAGCCACTTTGAGCTAGCAGATCCTTATAGGCTGAAATTTCCGAACGCTCCATTGTGGACATGGTCAAACAGCGACGGATCTTCTAGGTCATACCTAGATACGGTGTTAATTAGAAAAGCAAATAAGGATATTGTTAGGTGTCCACAATTTTCCCCGGTCAGCTACAGTGATCATAAATTGGTCACCTGTACGCTCGACATAGATAAGTTATATAATAGAGGATCCGACTACTGGAAACTTAATACGTCCCTCTTGGCGATTAAGTAGTACAGAGGTGGAGTTAAGTTATTGATTCAGAGGGCGTTAACCGGATCTGTTATTAATAACAAATGGTGGTATGCCCTCAAGTGAGCCATTAAATTTGAGTCTATTATATATAGCATGAGTTTAGTGGCTAGAGAGACTAGGAAGGGATTAACATTAGCTAAGGACTTAGAGGAAGCAAAGGAATCTGGCTCTGCAGCTCAGGTGACCGTCAAGAGACTGGCGTTAAACCAGCACCTCGAAGCCCAACATATGGGGTGCATTGTCAAAGCTAGGATTCTTACATTGGGTTGGGAAGGAATCAAGGCCGCAGGATGGGCCCGAGTGGTGGAAGCCCAACGTGGCAACGATGGCACAATTGGATCTTTGACGAACCAACGAAGTAAGTTGACAAACGAGCCTGTAGAGATGTGTAAGGTCTTTCAGGAGCCCTTCACTCAGCTTTTCGGGGGTGGCGGTGGACGGGATAGTAGGAGGGACCTAACGGACTTCCTCGCCGGGGCAGGACGCGGAGTGTTGTGAAGGGCTGATCAAGCCTGAGGAGGTAATTGAGGCTATGGCGGACTGTGACACGGGTAAGGCGCCGGGACTGGATGTTCTGCCCTATGAACTGTATAAGAGTATGCCAGACTTGTTAGGGCACCTGCTGGCGAATGTCTATGCGAACTGGCAGCAGAATGGGTTCATTCCCAGATCTGTGCGCCGGAAAGTTGTGACTCTTATCAGAAATGAGCCGAACAAGGGGGATTGCATTGATGACTATACTGAACACAGAGTTGAAGATTTTGGCCAAAGCGTTATCGAAAAGATTGGCGCGTGTCGCGGATGGCTTGATCGGAAAGGCACAGACATGTGCCGTTCCTGGTAGAACCATTCAGGATAATCTCCATGTTCAACGGTACACTGTAGCGGGGTTTAATAATGATTCTGGCAAAGGAGAGGTAGTGGTCCATTTAAACCAATCAAAGGCTTTTGATAGGGTGGACCATCATTATCTGGTGTCCATTCTGGCACAGTTCGGCTTCCTCAGGTGGATCATTGAAATTTATCACAACATCGACTCGGTAGTTCGGGTGAACGGTTTTTATCTAAGCCGTTCAGCATCAAACGCTCGGTTCGTCAAGGATGTCATCTCTCCCCGCTTTTGTATGTAATGTCTCTTGAGCCATTGCTGCGAAAATTAAGTGACATTCTGAGACAGCCAGGTTGTGGAGAGTCGGTTTCAGCGTACGCGGACGACATCATCATCACCGTAACCGAAATGGATCACCTACAGAGGGTAGGCAAGGCCATTGAGAAATACGAGGCGGTGGCAGGAGCAAAGGTTAATCGTGAAAAGTCAGTCGGCTTGCAGCTCGGTACCTGGAGAGGCAAGTCGATGCCTCCTGACAGCGTCGTAGGACGTTGGACGGAGGGTCCGATTAAGCTGCTAGGAGTCTGGTTTGGACCAGGCCTCCAAATAGAGAAGAACTGGACCGAGGTAGCGAGCAGGGTGGCCCTCATAGCCAAGACCTGGTCTCGGCGGTGGCTATCCCTGAAAGGGAGGGCGGAGGTGGCCAATGTGTTCATCGCATCGGTCATCACCTACTGCCTAACCGTCGTTCCCTGCCCTGATTCGTGGTTGAACAAGCTGGAAAGCTGATGATGCGCAGGCACGCGCTGACGTTGAGGCATATGTGGTTCTATCTAGATGGCGAACGGGTGTGGTCACCCCGACAAAGCAGATGTTTTCCAAGTTCACTTGTTTCGGTGGACTGGAGATCTGGTTCTATCATAGATCGAAGTTGAGTACATGGTTTACGGAGTGTCGTAAGTTTCTCAGGATATTCCATCTCTCGGGCAACGCCTGCGGTAGTGGTTCTACCACATTCTTCTTTAGAGGGTTGGTAGAGGCGAAATGTGACGATACCTTGGGGGAAGCCCTAGGTCTCGATGATAATCCGCTGGCCAGTCTGGTCCAACGTACACTTGGGCCGAAGACACTGGATAACTTCCAGAAGTCTTTGGTATGGCAATGTTACCGAGGAGCCTTACCTGTCCGAGACAAGCTCGCAAGGCGTGGTGGCCCCGGCACACCGACCTGTCCAAGATGTGGGCGGGACAGGACAGAGAAACCGTCCCGCATGCTATTGTTCAGTGTTCGGAGGTGTCACATGTGTGGGTTTAAGCCGAACAACTGTTGTCAAGTACAGGAAGAGTACAGCTATCGACTGAGTCAATGGTAAAAAATTGACCCACCGGATTTCCTGTCGGAAGAAGGTAAGAATTGCTTTCTCATCATAGTAGCAATTGCGAGAGGTGATTTGGAAGACGCGAGTGAAAGGGTTAATAACAGGCATTTTTATTTCTGGCCCTGGGCTGGTGAATTTCTTCACCTTCCACCTAAGAAGGAAAATAGGGTTAGAGAAAAAACGCCTGTCCGTGAAAATATTTCAAGATCGATGGAAGAATGTCGCACGAATGTTGCGTATGGATGGGACCGCATGAATACAATGCAGGATGAACCTAAAGCATAAGTGGTGAGGCGGGGCTCGTGGGGTCCGAGCATATCCCGCCTTCCCACTCCATTCTGTAATGTTGTCTTGTAATCATTCGAACTCTTCATATTTATGTAAAATTGCGAAATGCTTAGCGGTATTTCTTCTGTTTTTACGTTCTGAGTTCAATTTCCGCCGAGGTCGACATTGCCTTTCATCCTTTTGGGGTCGATAAATTCAGTACAAGTTGCATACTGGGTCGATCTAATCGACTGGTCCCCTCCCACTAAATTTCGGGCCTTGTGCCCAGAGTAGGAAAAAGTATGTTATAAACTCCACGGACACGAAGGAATTTCTGAAGTAAATCCATTCGTATTATATCCATACATTTGATGACATTTTGTCGAATGGATGTGTTGAGAGCAAATTATTCTCACAACAAAATTTCCATTTCATAATTTCGGAACCAAAAGAAGAATACAACTGATTCATTTCATGGACTTGCAGAAATTACTTTCTCTTCCAGTACGAAACTTTCAGAAGAAATCTGAACATTGATACTACCAGACATGAAGAAATCACCAAAAGAAGCAACGTACTTGAAAAGTATTTTGATTTGTACAGAAATGAACAAGTCGTTGATTGGTTGAAATTACTCAAATACAGCTATAACACGAAATAACTTCTAAAATGCCAACTTATGTCAAAAATGTTCAAAGTAAACCGTGTTCTGCGAGAGACATTCCACCAGTTTACGAAGTTTGAAACTGCTTAGTTAAAAAAAAAAAAATGAACACATCCGAGGGTATAAAGATTTAAGCTGTTGTTGAGAAAAATATTTCCGACATGGAGGATTAGAAAACATAAATATTGGAAAAGACCTCCCTGTAAAACGATGATTCACATTGGTTGTCTATATGCCGAAAACATGACTGCGGCTCAATGTTCTGTAAATACTGTAAAGGCTATAGAACGTGACTGGACAGTTGCATCGGAGACAACAAAATTGCGACATTCATGAATAGACACTTTCGACTACGTTTGCACGCGTGGGTTTATTGCTACAGTTTTAAATAGAGCCTTAATCTCAATTCAGACGACTATGTGAAGCAGCTGGAGGGTGAGGTCAACCCTTGACTGTATAGGGCTGCTGCCTGAAGGCCATATGTGTAGCTGCAGGATTCAACTCTTTGTCATACTACTGGAAAGAGTCAGAAATGGCTGTCGGAGAATACTTATAGCTACACAAACCCAGGTTTCGGGCATCCTGATTCTCCGATTTTAATGAAATGGATTATCGTGTATGGAAGCAAGTGAGAAAGATAACCATCTACTCTACTTGCAACACAGAAGCCAGGCTGGGTGTCAAGAGGAAGGTGTTCAAAAATCTTGTCAGGAACACAGCAAGGAACGCATGCACCAGGTTCCGGAGCCGTTGTGGAAGCTGGGGACGGCTCCTTTCAGTAAATACCCATTTGCTGGCCATTTAGTTGATATGTTTAGTTATTTAAAAATCCTTCTAATTCAGGATGGGATATTGTGTTTTCTTTTCCTTGTATTCAAACTGTTAAATTTAGTCCGAACATCCTGTACATGCATGATCTTTTGTGTTTATGTAATATTATTAGTTATCCATATTTTCAGATTGTTGATATAATAAAATCAATCTGAAAATATAAACACAACGTTTTATGAATTCAATGATGTGAATTAAAACCTCAAATTAATGTTTTAAACTAGAAAATGACTGATTTAAACGAGAAAAATGTAATTGGAAATATTTAATAGTTACATACCGTGTGAAGGACGAACTGAAAAAAAGAAAAGATAAGAATGATGTACATATAAATTATAAACCTGTTAAGATATACATTTTTTGGTTCATTTATAGTTACTCAAAGGAAATAATTTAACATTTTCCTCCAAATAAAATTATTATTTGCTAAAGTGAATTACTAACAAATCAATTTGAAAATATATACACAGCATCTTATGAATTCAATAATGTGAATTAAAACCTCAAATTAATGTTTTAAACTAGAAAAATGACTGATTTAAACGAGAAAAATGTAATTGGAAATATTTAAATAGTTACATACCGTGTGAAGGACGAACTGAAAAAAAAGAAAAGATAAGAATGATGTACATATAAATTATAAACCTGTTAAGATATACATTTTTTGGTTCATTTACAGTTGCTCAAAGGAAATAATTTAACATTTTCCTCCAAATAAAATTATTATTTGCTAAAGTGAATTACTAACAAATCAATTTGAAAATATATACACAGCATCTTATGAATTAGTTACATACCTTGTGAAGGACGAACTGAAAAAAAAAAAAGATAAGAATGATGTACATAAAAATTATAAACCTATTAAGATATACATTTTTTGGTTCATTTATAGTCGCTCAAAGGAAATAATTTAACATTTTCCTCCAAATAAAGTTATTATCTGTTAAAGTGAATTACTATTGAATTTCTTAAAATACTTAAAGCGTTCGCTAAAGCATTGTTATTTAAAAAAAAGTATATTACTATTTAAACATAGAACATACGTAGTCAAATCCAGTTGTAGAGCACAGTTTGAAACCATTAATTGCTCGCCTATGGGACTCCAACGCATGGTCAGGAAGACAAGAAAAGGATTGATCTCTAACATTCACCACCTTAAGGTAGACGTTGACGGTTTTTACCAACATAAAACTAATAAGGGAAAAGGAATGTTATAATGCTATGGAAACTCCACTATAGGAATGAACATATATTTATGTAGTGCAGAGGATTACATGCTGCGAACATGAAAAACAGTTGCATTCTGTTGTCAAGGAAGCTTGCAAATTCGCAAGAAAAATTGACGCTAACTCTATATTATACCCACGTGTTTATACATTTTGTGTGGGCCAACTTGATGCTAGTGTCTAATTTAATGGGTGTTGTTTGTTTGAGCTTCTGTCTAGCCAAATTTGCTTTAGCAAACTTCTCAAGGCCAAAATCCATCCAGATATCATTGCTAAACTCTTTAACACTTGTTCGCAGCCCGTCTATCTCTTGGTGATTTTTTGCAAACGGTCTCAGATTGTCCATGCAAAAAGAAATGGTTTATTATCCTAAAAATTCTGTAGCCATTCCAATGTTCAATCGGTTTGAAAGTGGGACTAGCGCCATACAGAAAAGTAATGAGGAAAGGGAGTCACTTTAATGGATGCCTCGCGTGATACTGAAGCTGTTGGAATGGCTTATTTCATTACTATGGTTAAGAAAAAGACGTGTTCTATTTGGCCATGGTGTTTCGTATATTTTTGGGAGATGACAAGATCTTATATATATACTCGAAGTCCTTCATATATAGATGTGAGTTCGTGTCCACAGCTAGCCACATACACTTTTTTCTGCAAAATAGGGGTAGTTTATCCTGTTCAGGCTATATTATTAGCATTATTCTGCGATTGAGAATTTAAAATCATTTCTTTAACTTTCTAAGACATCTCAACGCTTCTAAAAGCAAACTTCGTTTGTTTATTTACGTTTGTCGTAATTTGAATTTAACACACACACACACACACACACACACACACACACACATATATATATAATTATATGCATATATCCATACATATATGTACATACCGACATCTATATGTATACATACAAGCATATATGGGTACAGGACCTCACAAAAAAACCAAAAAAAAAAAAAACGTTAAACACAATGAGAAACGAAGACATAAAGACGAAGACAGAAAACGAATTTTTTTTTGAACAACGAAAGAAACAAACAGAGAAACGAGACATGCACCATATTACCCTTCTTCAGTTGTCCCTGCTCCATCTACTCCGCGTTTCAAAGGCAAGGACAATACGCGACTTCGTTGGAGCAGTCCTTTCCGCAAGCAAATTAATTAAAATTTGGAATACCCATATATGCTTGTATGTATACATATAGATGTCGGTATGTACATACATGTATGGATATATGCATACAATTATATTTTATATATGTTATTATATACCTCCAAGTAAGTTTTATCTTAATATTTTCTAGTGTGCACCCTACTACTATTGCTGTCACTTTTCTGTCTATATCTCTCTCCATCTCTTGTTCTTCATCCTTTCTTACTTTCTCTCCCAACCCTCCCCGATTCTTCTCTTCCTTTCACCGTTCCCTCTCTCACTCCTCCTCCTTGACCCTCTCGTCGCTGATACGTGACGAAAGGGATTCTTTCTTTCTACTTCCTGCCTTCCTACAGAAAAGACGTGAATATTTTTCTCTCTCATTCACATCTAATTTCGGGTTCAAAATAATTTTTCTATCGTCTTGGCCTAACAGCCCTTACCGTTTGTTCTCACTGACCTGTCTTATTTTTACTGTCTTGTTCTCACTGTACTGTTCTTGTTTACACTTTCACCCTCCGCAAAAATGTCCAAATTTTAATTAATTTGCTTGCGGGATGGACTGCTCCAACGAAGTCGCGTATTGTCCTTGCCTTCGTAAAGCGGAGTAGATGGAGCAGGGACAACTGAAGAAGGGTAATATTCTTCATGTTGCATGTCTCGTTTCTCTGTTTCTTTTTTTAGTTGTTCGAAAAAAAAGTTCATTTTATGTCTTCGTCTATATGTTTTCGTCTCTCGTTGTGTTTAACATTTTTTGCGATGCCCTGTACTCGTATATGCTTGTATGTATACATATAGATGTCGGTATGTACATATATGTATGGATATATGCATATAATTATATATTATGTTATTATATGATCAAAAGCCACGCATTGCCTCCAAGTAAGTATATATATATATATATATATATATATATATATATATATAAAGGACTTCGAGTATCCATCGATGTTGGACACTACCAAATGCTTTCCTGTAGTCTATCCTCGGCGTACGCAGTATTTTGTTTTGCTGCGGCAACTTTCTAAACTTTTTCTATTTATGAGTTATTGATCTTTGCACCCATAAGAATTATTTTAGTGCCTTTTTGTGCTTGTGGAAGGATAACGTTCTCTGTAAAGAAAGTGTACATTCTTTCAGTTATTATAGATTTGGGGGTCATTTAAGTGGTGTTGAGAAATGTCATTTGTCGGTAATTCTTCAGGATTTTCGTATCATCAGATTTTGGTAGATATTTGCTCAGGATTCTGAATGATATTTATGGACACAGTAAAAATTTCGTGTACATCTCTCAAACAATTCAGCTATAAGTTAGGTCGCGGGATTTTCCATTAATAAGGCTTTATAAGAGTACACCCTATCTCTTCAATTACATCCTGTGACCCCCTTCTCACGTTCTATCCCGTCAATTTCAGCATTAAACTCTTCCTTGTTATCTTCTTCCAGAACTCTTCCACGTCCTCAATTTTAAATGTCTCCTTTACCTCTATCCTCGTTTTGCCAATTTGCCTATGCAATTTCTTCGCGTCTGTTTTGAATATTTTTTTCTGACAATAAAGTTAGCATCTTTTTTCATACCTTCTAAGCCGTAGGGCTTTGTAACAATATACGCTGTTTCGATAATGTGTATTTCGAATATATTAATTTTTTTTCGTAGCGACACATGCCATGTTTGTTGATAGAAATAAAAATCGGCTGTTTAAGATTTTAACTAAAGAAACATATATAAAGTGAAATGAAACAACAAAATAGTCTACTTACAATAATTAAATCTGAATGGATTAGTCGCACCTGAAATGTAAGAATTTTAATTGTTAGGAAATACTTATCAATTGTCATATACGGTCGTTTAAACGTATTAAGCTACATATAGTTTAAATTAATTGTTTAATGTAAATCTGTTATAAAGTAATAATACAACTACTTGACTAAGAAATGTGATTTTTATTTGTGGTCATTTAGTAGTATGCTCAACGGAGATATTTCCTTCACAGCTATATTATATCGTATATTTTACAGTGATATATAATTTCTGTTACATAAATATTTTATGCTTATTTTTCATAAACCTGATTTACATTAATGTTGTATACTAAATATGAAATATCTGAGAATAAATATTTTAGGAATGTTGAACGAAAACGAAACAACTATGCCGTGCTTGTGAAAATAATTTCTGAGGAAATACATATTTACTGTTAGGTTTTAAAATAACAGGAAAAATATAACAGATGTTCAGAAAAATTGTATCAGAAAAGGTTTTTTTAGCTAGATACGAAATATACAGAGATTAAAATAAAACATATTGAATTCAACATCAAATCAAATTAAGTAGGACTAATTGTAAAAGGCGAGACGACTATTTTTTTTTTAAAAACTACTCCCCAGCGTTGGTGGGAGACAAGCACAGACGCAAAGACATGCATAAACATGTATGTATGTATGTATGTATGTATGTGTGTGTGTGCGTATATATATATATGTATATATATATATTGTTGTGTCTGAGGAGAGTCATTCTCTTTTAGTACCTTATTATTTAAAACACTCTCTGGTAAAATTTTCATTCATTTACTTATTTATTTTTCCTAAAATTTTCGTTGCGTCTTGCAACCTTTTCAATGGTCGTTGACTCTGAGTAGTTGGTAGATACTTCTGAGGAGAAACATGACGTTATTGGTTAAATTTGGAAATCACATGATAAAGCTTTGTCCAACCATTACTTTTTGTGGGTTCATCTCCCAAGGGAAAGATTGTTTTCGTTTGCTGTGCCCGCTTCCCGTAAATATAATGAGGTTAGTGGTTTTTGTGGCTTTCAGAGTTAAGTTCGACTCTTATTTTTAGCAATCGCTGGGCTTCTTTCAGTTTCTGTCTGCCAAATCCACTTTCTTTGGTCAGCTCGAGACTATAGCAGAAGACTTAACATGGAACCATATAGTTGGAAAGCAAACTTCTTACCACTCATTCATCCCAGTACGGTGCAATGTTAAATGTAATCTCGAAAGACTTAAACACCTACTTTAAAATTTTTTTACCGAATAAGACATATACAGAAAGTAAAAGGAAAAAAAGGAATATTCTACTTACCAGTGAGAGTTATCTCTGAAATTTGAGGAATTTTAATTGTTAGGAAATGCTTTTCAATATTCAAGTTCTATTGTTTTAATCATATTAAATTAAGCACAATTCAAAATTAGTTAGTTGATATAAATCAGTGAAAAAGAAGAATACGATGATCAAAATAAGAAATATGGCTGCACTTCTAAATATGTGCAAGTGAACTTTTTTTGTCTGAATCAATGTCAGTTTTCCACCCTTTTGTCACCACCACAATCTTTGATGTCTTTCCACCACTACAAGTAATTGACCTGGGTGTCTAATTTGGTCCCTTTCACTATGTTGTGTTGTCATTTTCATTAAACTTCAGGAATAATAATGAGCATCTTTAAAGACAAACGAAAGGGTTTAAATATTAAAAGTACATAAATTAAAGCTTTAATTATCTCGAACATGCAAAGGAATTGATCGATGGACCTCAGATTTAATAGAGACAGGAAGTTGTAAAGATAATTAATGGACATGCTGTAAACAATATATATATTTACTGTATATGTTATTATTTCCATTGCATCCTGTTGCGATGGCATATTTATAACAGCAACGGTGTTTCAAATTCCTTATTTAACAGTTGAAATTTAGCTAAATTAATTATGTAAAAATTTCTATAGTTCATGAAGTTTGTGCCATGAACAATTTTGAATAACAGGAAGGGAATTTTGTAATATCTTTGAGATGTCTTGCTTTATATTCTTCCAAATCTATCTATCTATCTATCTATCTATCTATCTATCTATCTATCTGTCAGTCTGCCTGCCTACCAGCCTGCCTACCTACCTACATACTACCTACCTACCTACCTATCTATCTATCTATATGTGTGTTTGTGGTTTGCAAAATCAATTATTATTATTATTATTATTATTATTATTATTATATATATGCCGGTGAATTGGATATAATGCTTAGAGGCCTTTCGTCCGTCTTTATGTTATGAATTCCCCGAATTCCACGTGGGTTGAATTAGCCTTTGATCCTTGGGAGTCGATAAAATAAGTAAAGTTCAACACTGTGGTTGATGTAATCGACGACTAGTCCCCTTCCCCAAAATTCAGACCTTGTGCCTATAGTAAAAAGGATTATTATTATTGTTTGACTATCGACAGGTATTGCACATCTCTCACGTTAGCTTGTTATTATTTCTATTGTGACACGAAGTTGTATATTAAACATTTGCTTTTGTTTTATGGATCTTTTGACGATCTTTTGGTTAAAGTATCACAATAATGAAAATGTTTGTTCGGCAATTTCCGTACAATTTTTCTTTTCTTTAATCGTGTATGTTTATGTATTTTTGTGTATCTATTATGTGCTTGCATGTATGAATGTATGTATATTTGAGTATGCATGTTTATACATATACACATATATGCAGTACTTACATAAAAATACATACATACAAACGTATAAAGACATAATGCATACACAAAAAATACGCATAAACACAAGCGATTCTGCTAAAAAAATAAAAATTTTATACGGAAATTGCCGAACACTTTCGTTATCGTGATATTTGAATTAGAAGATTACCGGTAAGTTTGTTTCCCTCTGTAGTCCTTAGGAGCCAAATTGACATTTGCTTAGCGAACATGCTCCTCAGTTCTTGTTTAAAAAAGAAAGATGGCAGACGAGGATTGTTCATTGGCGGAAAAGAACAGCCAGCTATCCGCAGAACAGAACAGCCAAGATGTGAAAACACTGACGCCAACAGCAACCACAGTAACAGTAGCAGCAGTAGTAGCAGCAACAATAGTAGTAGAAGCAGCAGCAGCAACTACTACTACTACTACTACCACAACAGCAGCAGCACAAAATAGTATGAATCTAACTTTCCATCATTAAAGCCTCACCATCGCAGGAATAACAAAAGTGAAGAATACAGTTCTATATTTAAGAGATGAGGAATTATGTACATTATTTACAATTGACGGATATTTGTCCTCATCTTGTTTGTTGTTAACACAACGTTTCTTGAATAATGGTTGTTGAACAAAACACCAATGTTTCGAGAGCTGAATTATTCAAACTCCAAATAATTACTTTCAACACATGGCTATGATACTCCCCCACTACTTCTGCTCGTGATCAGAGATACCCATAACGTCAGATACCAAAGGACAGGCTCAACTGGTGAAGGTCAATCAACTGACAAACAAATCTGTAATATTGAGCAGACTATTTGCTGTAGCCCATCTTTTACACCAATACAAAACAATGTACGCAATAACTCTTTCAATCATTTAAGATTAGAAGTCATGAGAGCCACTGCTTCGTACTGCATCAGGGCATTCTTCTTCTTCTTCTTCTTCTTCTCCTTCTTCTTCTCCTTATTATTATTATTAGAGAATGCAGTGAGCTAGCCGAATCTTTAGAACGCCAGGTAGAATGCATAGTGGCATTTTGTCCGTCTTAACGGTCTGTGTTCAAATTCCGGCGAGGTCGATTTCGCCTTTCATTATTTCGGGATCGATAAATTAGTACCGGAGTCGGGGTGATCGATTATCCCTTTCCCCACAATTTCCAGGCTTCCTGCATTTTCTAGAAGGGATTATTATTATTTGCCGATTCTGCGATGAAGAGATTGAAATAGTGGACCTCTTAGTCTCTGGATTTAAACTTTGAGCACTAGTAGAGCATGAATGAAGATATAAGAGGTTAATATGTCGGCATTATAGAATCAAAGCTGTTCACAAATGGTATAATTATTCCTTTGAGTCTATAACGTTGTACTGATTCTTTGGGGCTTTCCTGTACGTACAGACAAAGCTATCAAAAGTAATAAACCGGATAGTATTGTAAAAGTCCAAACTATATTCTGTTTATTGACATGTGTATTTTTTGTTTGTGATCATAATATTGAGGGAAAGGAGTTTGACAAACTTAGGAAACAAGTTTGCTAATTGAAATCTAGAAAATGTGACATCTCAAAGCGGTTACAATACCAGCACTTGGAATTATCAAAAAAGGATCTGACGATATTTTGAGAATTATCTCTGTCTTACCATCTCTGCAAAAACGTACACAAGATTGTTTTAACAGTTTTTCTCACGCGTATTGAGAAAAGCATTGTTGCTGTGAGAATGACAGCCATTCATATTAATATTTTTTTCCTTTTTCATAACTTTATTCGATTTTGTAAACGAACGATCTAGAGTATTTATTTTAATAGACTATCAATCTATACAGTGGGTCTCTTTGCCCTAGGTACCAGGAAGAAACAGAGCAAGAAGTGCAAACAAAATTGAAAGAAGAAAATCTCATAACAATAATGGTTTCAAATTTTGGCACATGACCATAAGTTCGCGGGAGGGCGTAAGTCAATTACATCGACCCTGGTGTTCAAATGGAATTTATTTTTGTCGACCCCAGAGACAAAGTTGACCTCGTCAGAATTTGAATTCAGAACATAAAGACGGGCAAAATGCCACTAAGCATATTACCTGGCGCAGTAACGATTCTGCCAGCTCACTACTTAAGTTTCAAATTTTGACACAAGGCCAGGAATTTTGGAGAGGGGGTAAATCTATTACATCAACCCCATGCTCTACTGTTGCTTACTTTATCTACCCTGGAAGGATGGAATGTGAAGTCGATCTCAGCGAATTAATAATAATAATAATAATATTTTCTAATAAAGGCACAAAGCCTGAAATTAAGGGGAAAGCAGATAGTCAATTACATCGACCCCAGTATGCAACTGGTACTTGTTTGATCGACTCCGAAATAATGAAAGGCAAAGTCAAGCTCCGCAGTATTTGAACTCAGAAGGTAAAGACGAACGAAATGCCGCTAAACATTTTATCTGACGTGCTAAAGATTCTACCAGCTCACCGCCTTAGGTTTCAAATTTTGGTACAAGGCCAGCGATTTTAGGGAACTGGGTTGGCCGATTACATCAATCCCTGTTACTTAGTTTATCGACCCCGGGAGGATGAAAGCTAAAATCGATCTCGGCGAACTCATAATCATAATTATTATTTCAAATTTTTGCCACTAGGGCAACTTGAAGGAGGTGGGGTTGAGTCGATTACATCGACCCCAGTGTTCAACTGATACATATCTTAATCGACCCCGAAAGGATGAAAGGCTAAGTCGACCTCGGAAGAATTTGAACTCAGAACGTAGCGACGGGCAAAATACCGTTATGGATATCATCCAGCATGCTAACGTTTCTGCCAGCTTACCGCCTCCGTCATAATAATAGTATTGAAATGTGAAGAAGCTGTGAGTTTGTTTATATTCAAATAGGCACAAAAGAAATAATTGATATAGATTAAAATATCAAAACATTTCTCCAGCGTTCGCTATTTTACACTCGTTCTGGTCTAACGACCCTCAATGTTTCTTTTCGTTCGGTTTCCTTGTATATCTCCACTGTCCTGTTTTTGTTTCCAACTTTGACCCTCCATAAATCCAAAATTTCATTTTGCTATTTATGGGAGCAACTGTCTTCGAAGAC